>NC_081180.1:251489176-251769256 GCF_029867415.1 Vicia villosa
ACTACATAAAAGTCATGAAGTCTGTTAAACTTGCAAAATTTAGTCATTTGGAAGATTTTCGTGTGCTATATACTACGTAAAAGACCTGAAGTTTGTAAAACTTGTAAGATTTGGTCTTTTGGAATATTTTTGTGTACTACACTACTTAAAAGTTACGAAGTTTGTTAAACTTGCAAATTTTTGTATTTCGGAAGATTTTTGTGTGCTATACTTCATAAAAGTCAGGAAGTTTGTTAAACTTTAATACATTGGTATT
The DNA here is from genome assembly GCF_029867415.1 of Vicia villosa. Lineage (NCBI taxonomy): Eukaryota > Viridiplantae > Streptophyta > Magnoliopsida > Fabales > Fabaceae > Vicia > Vicia villosa. Next base: position 251,489,433 of record NC_081180.1, read on the forward strand.
TTGGAAGTTTTTTGTGTGCACTACTACATAAAAGTCACGAAGTTCGTTAAACTTGCAAAATTTGGTGTTTTCGAAGATTTTTGTGTGCTATACTACATAAAAGTCACGAAGTTCTTTAAACTTGCAAAATTTGGTGTTTTCGAAGATTTTTGTGTGCTATACTCATAAAATCACGAAGTTCGTTAAACTTGCAAATTTTAATATTTTGGACGATTTTTGTGTGCTATACTACATAAAAGTCATGAAGTTTATTAAACTTGCAAATTTTGGTATTTTTGAAGATTTGTGTGTGATATAGTACATAAAAGCCACGAAGTTTTTTAAACTTGGAAATTTTAATATTTTGGAAGTTTTCCGTGTACTATATACTACATAAAAGTCATGAAGTTTGTTACACTTGCAAAATTTACTCGTTTGGAAGATTTTCATGTTCTATATACTATGTAAAAGTCCTGAAATTAGTAAAACTTGCAAAATTTTGTCTTTTGGAAGATTTTCATGTGCTATATACTACGTAAAAGACCTGAAGTTTGTAAAACTTGTAAGATTTGGTCTTTTGGAATATTTTTGTGCACTACACTACATAAAAGTTACGAAGTTTGTTAAACTTGCAAATTTTTGTATTTTGGAAGATTTTTGTGTGCTATACTCCATAAAAGTTAGGAAGTTTGTTAAACTTTTATACATTGGTATTTTGGAAGCTTTTTGTGTGCACTACTACATAAAAGTCACGAAGTTCGTTAATCTTGCAAAATTTTCTATTTTCGAAGATTTTTGTGTGCTATACTACATAAAAGTCACGAAGTTCGTTAAACTTGCAAATTTTAATATTTTGGACGATCTTTGTGTGCTATACTACATAAAAGTCATGAAGTTTATTAAACTTGCAAATTTTGGTATTTTGGAAGATTTTTGTGTGCTATACTACATAAAAGTCACGAAGTTCGTGAAACTTGCAAATTTTGGTATTTTCGAAAATTTTTGTGTGCTATACTACATAAAAGTCACAATGTTTTTTAAACTTTTAAAATTTGGTCTTTTGGAGGAATTTTGTGTGATATAGTACATAAAAGTCACGAAGTTCGTTAAACTTGGAAATTTTAATATTTTGCAAGATTTTCGTGTACTATATACTACATAAAAGTCATGAAGTCTGTTAAACTTGCAAAATTTAGTCATTTGGAAGATTTTCGTGTGCTATATACTACGTAAAAGACCTGAAGTTTGTAAAACTTGTAAGATTTGGTCTTTTGGAATATTTTTGTGTACTACACTACTTAAAAGTTACGAAGTTTGTTAAACTTGCAAATTTTTGTATTTCGGAAGATTTTTGTGTGCTATACTTCATAAAAGTCAGGAAGTTTGTTAAACTTTAATACATTGGTATTTTGGAAGTTTTTTGTGTGCACTACTACATAAAAGTCACGAAGTTCGTTAAACTTGCAAAATTTGGTGTTTTCGAAGATTTTTGTGTGCTATACTACATAAAAGTCACGAAGTTCTTTAAACTTGCAAAATTTGGTGTTTTCGAAGATTTTTGTGTGCTATACTCATAAAATCACGAAGTTCGTTAAACTTGCAAATTTTAATATTTTGGACGATTTTTGTGTGCTATACTACATAAAAGTCATGAAGTTTATTAAACTTGCAAATTTTGGTATTTTTGAAGATTTGTGTGTGATATAGTACATAAAAGCCACGAAGTTTTTTAAACTTGGAAATTTTAATATTTTGGAAGTTTTCCGTGTACTATATACAACATAAAAGTCATGAAGTTTGTTACACTTGCAAAATTTACTCGTTTGGAAGATTTTCATGTTCTATATACTATGTAAAAGTCCTGAAATTAGTAAAACTTGCAAAATTTTGTCTTTTGGAAGATTTTCATGTGCTATATACTACGTAAAAGACCTGAAGTTTGTAAAACTTGTAAGATTTGGTCTTTTGGAATATTTTTGTGCACTACACTACATAAAAGTTACGAAGTTTGTTAAACTTGCAAATTTTTGTATTTTGGAAGATTTTTGTGTGCTATACTCCATAAAAGTTAGGAAGTTTGTTAAACTTTTATACATTGGTATTTTGGAAGCTTTTTGTGTGCACTACTACATAAAAGTCACGAAGTTCGTTAATCTTGCAAAATTTTCTATTTTCGAAGATTTTTGTGTGCTATACTACATAAAAGTCACGAAGTTCGTTAAACTTGCAAATTTTAATATTTTGGACGATCTTTGTGTGCTATACTACATAAAAGTCATGAAGTTTATTAAACTTGCAAATTTTGGTATTTTGGAAGATTTTTGTGTGCTATACTACATAAAAGTCACGAAGTTCGTGAAACTTGCAAATTTTGGTATTTTCGAAAATTTTTGTGTGCTATACTACATAAAAGTCACAATGTTTTTTAAACTTTTAAAATTTGGTCTTTTGGAGGAATTTTGTGTGATATAGTACATAAAAGTCACGAAGTTCGTTAAACTTGGAAATTTTAATATTTTGCAAGATTTTCGTGTACTATATACTACATAAAAGTCATGAAGTCTGTTAAACTTGCAAAATTTAGTCATTTGGAAGATTTTCGTGTGCTATATACTACGTAAAAGACCTGAAGTTTGTAAAACTTGTAAGATTTGGTCTTTTGGAATATTTTTGTGTACTACACTACTTAAAAGTTACGAAGTTTGTTAAACTTGCAAATTTTTGTATTTCGGAAGATTTTTGTGTGCTATACTTCATAAAAGTCAGGAAGTTTGTTAAACTTTAATACATTGGTATTTTGGAAGTTTTTTGTGTGCACTACTACATAAAAGTCACGAAGTTCGTTAAACTTGCAAAATTTGGTGTTTTCGAAGATTTTTGTGTGCTATACTACATAAAAGTCACGAAGTTCTTTAAACTTGCAAAATTTGGTGTTTTCGAAGATTTTTGTGTGCTATACTCATAAAATCACGAAGTTCGTTAAACTTGCAAATTTTAATATTTTGGACGATTTTTGTGTGCTATACTACATAAAAGTCATGAAGTTTATTAAACTTGCAAATTTTGGTATTTTTGAAGATTTGTGTGTGATATAGTACATAAAAGCCACGAAGTTTTTTAAACTTGGAAATTTTAATATTTTGGAAGTTTTCCGTGTACTATATACTACATAAAAGTCATGAAGTTTGTTACACTTGCAAAATTTACTCGTTTGGAAGATTTTCATGTTCTATATACTATGTAAAAGTCCTGAAATTAGTAAAACTTGCAAAATTTTGTCTTTTGGAAGATTTTCATGTGCTATATACTACGTAAAAGACCTGAAGTTTGTAAAACTTGTAAGATTTGGTCTTTTGGAATATTTTTGTGCACTACACTACATAAAAGTTACGAAGTTTGTTAAACTTGCAAATTTTTGTATTTTGGAAGATTTTTGTGTGCTATACTCCATAAAAGTTAGGAAGTTTGTTAAACTTTTATACATTGGTATTTTGGAAGCTTTTTGTGTGCACTACTACATAAAAGTCACGAAGTTCGTTAATCTTGCAAAATTTTCTATTTTCGAAGATTTTTGTGTGCTATACTACATAAAAGTCACGAAGTTCGTTAAACTTGCAAATTTTAATATTTTGGACGATCTTTGTGTGCTATACTACATAAAAGTCATGAAGTTTATTAAACTTGCAAATTTTGGTATTTTGGAAGATTTTTGTGTGCTATACTACATAAAAGTCACGAAGTTCGTGAAACTTGCAAATTTTGGTATTTTCGAAAATTTTTGTGTGCTATACTACATAAAAGTCACAATGTTTTTTAAACTTTTAAAATTTGGTCTTTTGGAGGAATTTTGTGTGATATAGTACATAAAAGTCACGAAGTTCGTTAAACTTGGAAATTTTAATATTTTGCAAGATTTTCGTGTACTATATACTACATAAAAGTCATGAAGTCTGTTAAACTTGCAAAATTTAGTCATTTGGAAGATTTTCGTGTGCTATATACTACGTAAAAGACCTGAAGTTTGTAAAACTTGTAAGATTTGGTCTTTTGGAATATTTTTGTGTACTACACTACTTAAAAGTTACGAAGTTTGTTAAACTTGCAAATTTTTGTATTTCGGAAGATTTTTGTGTGCTATACTTCATAAAAGTCAGGAAGTTTGTTAAACTTTAATACATTGGTATTTTGGAAGTTTTTTGTGTGCACTACTACATAAAAGTCACGAAGTTCGTTAAACTTGCAAAATTTGGTGTTTTCGAAGATTTTTGTGTGCTATACTACATAAAAGTCACGAAGTTCTTTAAACTTGCAAAATTTGGTGTTTTCGAAGATTTTTGTGTGCTATACTCATAAAATCACGAAGTTCGTTAAACTTGCAAATTTTAATATTTTGGACGATTTTTGTGTGCTATACTACATAAAAGTCATGAAGTTTATTAAACTTGCAAATTTTGGTATTTTTGAAGATTTGTGTGTGATATAGTACATAAAAGCCACGAAGTTTTTTAAACTTGGAAATTTTAATATTTTGGAAGTTTTCCGTGTACTATATACAACATAAAAGTCATGAAGTTTGTTACACTTGCAAAATTTACTCGTTTGGAAGATTTTCATGTTCTATATACTATGTAAAAGTCCTGAAATTAGTAAAACTTGCAAAATTTTGTCTTTTGGAAGATTTTCATGTGCTATATACTACGTAAAAGACCTGAAGTTTGTAAAACTTGTAAGATTTGGTCTTTTGGAATATTTTTGTGCACTACACTACATAAAAGTTACGAAGTTTGTTAAACTTGCAAATTTTTGTATTTTGGAAGATTTTTGTGTGCTATACTCCATAAAAGTTAGGAAGTTTGTTAAACTTTTATACATTGGTATTTTGGAAGCTTTTTGTGTGCACTACTACATAAAAGTCACGAAGTTCGTTAATCTTGCAAAATTTTCTATTTTCGAAGATTTTTGTGTGCTATACTACATAAAAGTCACGAAGTTCGTTAAACTTGCAAATTTTAATATTTTGGACGATCTTTGTGTGCTATACTACATAAAAGTCATGAAGTTTATTAAACTTGCAAATTTTGGTATTTTGGAAGATTTTTGTGTGCTATACTACATAAAAGTCACGAAGTTCGTGAAACTTGCAAATTTTGGTATTTTCGAAAATTTTTGTGTGCTATACTACATAAAAGTCACAATGTTTTTTAAACTTTTAAAATTTGGTCTTTTGGAGGAATTTTGTGTGATATAGTACATAAAAGTCACGAAGTTCGTTAAACTTGGAAATTTTAATATTTTGCAAGATTTTCGTGTACTATATACTACATAAAAGTCATGAAGTCTGTTAAACTTGCAAAATTTAGTCATTTGGAAGATTTTCGTGTGCTATATACTACGTAAAAGACCTGAAGTTTGTAAAACTTGTAAGATTTGGTCTTTTGGAATATTTTTGTGTACTACACTACTTAAAAGTTACGAAGTTTGTTAAACTTGCAAATTTTTGTATTTCGGAAGATTTTTGTGTGCTATACTTCATAAAAGTCAGGAAGTTTGTTAAACTTTAATACATTGGTATTTTGGAAGTTTTTTGTGTGCACTACTACATAAAAGTCACGAAGTTCGTTAAACTTGCAAAATTTGGTGTTTTCGAAGATTTTTGTGTGCTATACTACATAAAAGTCACGAAGTTCTTTAAACTTGCAAAATTTGGTGTTTTCGAAGATTTTTGTGTGCTATACTCATAAAATCACGAAGTTCGTTAAACTTGCAAATTTTAATATTTTGGACGATTTTTGTGTGCTATACTACATAAAAGTCATGAAGTTTATTAAACTTGCAAATTTTGGTATTTTTGAAGATTTGTGTGTGATATAGTACATAAAAGCCACGAAGTTCGTTAAACTTGGAAATTTTAATATTTTGGAAGTTTTCCGTGTACTATATACAACATAAAAGTCATGAAGTTTGTTACACTTGCAAAATTTACTCGTTTGGAAGATTTTCATGTTCTATATACTATGTAAAAGTCCTGAAATTAGTAAAACTTGCAAAATTTTGTCTTTTGGAAGATTTTCATGTGCTATATACTACGTAAAAGACCTGAAGTTTGTAAAACTTGTAAGATTTGGTCTTTTGGAATATTTTTGTGCACTACACTACATAAAAGTTACGAAGTTTGTTAAACTTGCAAATTTTTGTATTTTGGAAGATTTTTGTGTGCTATACTCCATAAAAGTTAGGAAGTTTGTTAAACTTTTATACATTGGTATTTTGGAAGCTTTTTGTGTGCACTACTACATAAAAGTCACGAAGTTCGTTAATCTTGCAAAATTTTCTATTTTCGAAGATTTTTGTGTGCTATACTACATAAAAGTCACGAAGTTCGTTAAACTTGCAAATTTTAATATTTTGGACGATCTTTGTGTGCTATACTACATAAAAGTCATGAAGTTTATTAAACTTGCAAATTTTGGTATTTTGGAAGATTTTTGTGTGCTATACTACATAAAAGTCACGAAGTTCGTGAAACTTGCAAATTTTGGTATTTTCGAAAATTTTTGTGTGCTATACTACATAAAAGTCACAATGTTTTTTAAACTTTTAAAATTTGGTCTTTTGGAGGAATTTTGTGTGATATAGTACATAAAAGTCACGAAGTTCGTTAAACTTGGAAATTTTAATATTTTGCAAGATTTTCGTGTACTATATACTACATAAAAGTCATGAAGTCTGTTAAACTTGCAAAATTTAGTCATTTGGAAGATTTTCGTGTGCTATATACTACGTAAAAGACCTGAAGTTTGTAAAACTTGTAAGATTTGGTCTTTTGGAATATTTTTGTGTACTACACTACTTAAAAGTTACGAAGTTTGTTAAACTTGCAAATTTTTGTATTTCGGAAGATTTTTGTGTGCTATACTTCATAAAAGTCAGGAAGTTTGTTAAACTTTAATACATTGGTATTTTGGAAGTTTTTTGTGTGCACTACTACATAAAAGTCACGAAGTTCGTTAAACTTGCAAAATTTGGTGTTTTCGAAGATTTTTGTGTGCTATACTACATAAAAGTCACGAAGTTCTTTAAACTTGCAAAATTTGGTGTTTTCGAAGATTTTTGTGTGCTATACTCATAAAATCACGAAGTTCGTTAAACTTGCAAATTTTAATATTTTGGACGATTTTTGTGTGCTATACTACATAAAAGTCATGAAGTTTATTAAACTTGCAAATTTTGGTATTTTTGAAGATTTGTGTGTGATATAGTACATAAAAGCCACGAAGTTTTTTAAACTTGGAAATTTTAATATTTTGGAAGTTTTCCGTGTACTATATACTACATAAAAGTCATGAAGTTTGTTACACTTGCAAAATTTACTCGTTTGGAAGATTTTCATGTTCTATATACTATGTAAAAGTCCTGAAATTAGTAAAACTTGCAAAATTTTGTCTTTTGGAAGATTTTCATGTGCTATATACTACGTAAAAGACCTGAAGTTTGTAAAACTTGTAAGATTTGGTCTTTTGGAATATTTTTGTGCACTACACTACATAAAAGTTACGAAGTTTGTTAAACTTGCAAATTTTTGTATTTTGGAAGATTTTTGTGTGCTATACTCCATAAAAGTTAGGAAGTTTGTTAAACTTTTATACATTGGTATTTTGGAAGCTTTTTGTGTGCACTACTACATAAAAGTCACGAAGTTCGTTAATCTTGCAAAATTTTCTATTTTCGAAGATTTTTGTGTGCTATACTACATAAAAGTCACGAAGTTCGTTAAACTTGCAAATTTTAATATTTTGGACGATCTTTGTGTGCTATACTACATAAAAGTCATGAAGTTTATTAAACTTGCAAATTTTGGTATTTTGGAAGATTTTTGTGTGCTATACTACATAAAAGTCACGAAGTTCGTGAAACTTGCAAATTTTGGTATTTTCGAAAATTTTTGTGTGCTATACTACATAAAAGTCACAATGTTTTTTAAACTTTTAAAATTTGGTCTTTTGGAGGAATTTTGTGTGATATAGTACATAAAAGTCACGAAGTTCGTTAAACTTGGAAATTTTAATATTTTGCAAGATTTTCGTGTACTATATACTACATAAAAGTCATGAAGTCTGTTAAACTTGCAAAATTTAGTCATTTGGAAGATTTTCGTGTGCTATATACTACGTAAAAGACCTGAAGTTTGTAAAACTTGTAAGATTTGGTCTTTTGGAATATTTTTGTGTACTACACTACTTAAAAGTTACGAAGTTTGTTAAACTTGCAAATTTTTGTATTTCGGAAGATTTTTGTGTGCTATACTTCATAAAAGTCAGGAAGTTTGTTAAACTTTAATACATTGGTATTTTGGAAGTTTTTTGTGTGCACTACTACATAAAAGTCACGAAGTTCGTTAAACTTGCAAAATTTGGTGTTTTCGAAGATTTTTGTGTGCTATACTACATAAAAGTCACGAAGTTCTTTAAACTTGCAAAATTTGGTGTTTTCGAAGATTTTTGTGTGCTATACTCATAAAATCACGAAGTTCGTTAAACTTGCAAATTTTAATATTTTGGACGATTTTTGTGTGCTATACTACATAAAAGTCATGAAGTTTATTAAACTTGCAAATTTTGGTATTTTTGAAGATTTGTGTGTGATATAGTACATAAAAGCCACGAAGTTTTTTAAACTTGGAAATTTTAATATTTTGGAAGTTTTCCGTGTACTATATACAACATAAAAGTCATGAAGTTTGTTACACTTGCAAAATTTACTCGTTTGGAAGATTTTCATGTTCTATATACTATGTAAAAGTCCTGAAATTAGTAAAACTTGCAAAATTTTGTCTTTTGGAAGATTTTCATGTGCTATATACTACGTAAAAGACCTGAAGTTTGTAAAACTTGTAAGATTTGGTCTTTTGGAATATTTTTGTGCACTACACTACATAAAAGTTACGAAGTTTGTTAAACTTGCAAATTTTTGTATTTTGGAAGATTTTTGTGTGCTATACTCCATAAAAGTTAGGAAGTTTGTTAAACTTTTATACATTGGTATTTTGGAAGCTTTTTGTGTGCACTACTACATAAAAGTCACGAAGTTCGTTAATCTTGCAAAATTTTCTATTTTCGAAGATTTTTGTGTGCTATACTACATAAAAGTCACGAAGTTCGTTAAACTTGCAAATTTTAATATTTTGGACGATCTTTGTGTGCTATACTACATAAAAGTCATGAAGTTTATTAAACTTGCAAATTTTGGTATTTTGGAAGATTTTTGTGTGCTATACTACATAAAAGTCACGAAGTTCGTGAAACTTGCAAATTTTGGTATTTTCGAAAATTTTTGTGTGCTATACTACATAAAAGTCACAATGTTTTTTAAACTTTTAAAATTTGGTCTTTTGGAGGAATTTTGTGTGATATAGTACATAAAAGTCACGAAGTTCGTTAAACTTGGAAATTTTAATATTTTGCAAGATTTTCGTGTACTATATACTACATAAAAGTCATGAAGTCTGTTAAACTTGCAAAATTTAGTCATTTGGAAGATTTTCGTGTGCTATATACTACGTAAAAGACCTGAAGTTTGTAAAACTTGTAAGATTTGGTCTTTTGGAATATTTTTGTGTACTACACTACTTAAAAGTTACGAAGTTTGTTAAACTTGCAAATTTTTGTATTTCGGAAGATTTTTGTGTGCTATACTTCATAAAAGTCAGGAAGTTTGTTAAACTTTAATACATTGGTATTTTGGAAGTTTTTTGTGTGCACTACTACATAAAAGTCACGAAGTTCGTTAAACTTGCAAAATTTGGTGTTTTCGAAGATTTTTGTGTGCTATACTACATAAAAGTCACGAAGTTCTTTAAACTTGCAAAATTTGGTGTTTTCGAAGATTTTTGTGTGCTATACTCATAAAATCACGAAGTTCGTTAAACTTGCAAATTTTAATATTTTGGACGATTTTTGTGTGCTATACTACATAAAAGTCATGAAGTTTATTAAACTTGCAAATTTTGGTATTTTTGAAGATTTGTGTGTGATATAGTACATAAAAGCCACGAAGTTTTTTAAACTTGGAAATTTTAATATTTTGGAAGTTTTCCGTGTACTATATACTACATAAAAGTCATGAAGTTTGTTACACTTGCAAAATTTACTCGTTTGGAAGATTTTCATGTTCTATATACTATGTAAAAGTCCTGAAATTAGTAAAACTTGCAAAATTTTGTCTTTTGGAAGATTTTCATGTGCTATATACTACGTAAAAGACCTGAAGTTTGTAAAACTTGTAAGATTTGGTCTTTTGGAATATTTTTGTGCACTACACTACATAAAAGTTACGAAGTTTGTTAAACTTGCAAATTTTTGTATTTTGGAAGATTTTTGTGTGCTATACTCCATAAAAGTTAGGAAGTTTGTTAAACTTTTATACATTGGTATTTTGGAAGCTTTTTGTGTGCACTACTACATAAAAGTCACGAAGTTCGTTAATCTTGCAAAATTTTCTATTTTCGAAGATTTTTGTGTGCTATACTACATAAAAGTCACGAAGTTCGTTAAACTTGCAAATTTTAATATTTTGGACGATCTTTGTGTGCTATACTACATAAAAGTCATGAAGTTTATTAAACTTGCAAATTTTGGTATTTTGGAAGATTTTTGTGTGCTATACTACATAAAAGTCACGAAGTTCGTGAAACTTGCAAATTTTGGTATTTTCGAAAATTTTTGTGTGCTATACTACATAAAAGTCACAATGTTTTTTAAACTTTTAAAATTTGGTCTTTTGGAGGAATTTTGTGTGATATAGTACATAAAAGTCACGAAGTTCGTTAAACTTGGAAATTTTAATATTTTGCAAGATTTTCGTGTACTATATACTACATAAAAGTCATGAAGTCTGTTAAACTTGCAAAATTTAGTCATTTGGAAGATTTTCGTGTGCTATATACTACGTAAAAGACCTGAAGTTTGTAAAACTTGTAAGATTTGGTCTTTTGGAATATTTTTGTGTACTACACTACTTAAAAGTTACGAAGTTTGTTAAACTTGCAAATTTTTGTATTTCGGAAGATTTTTGTGTGCTATACTTCATAAAAGTCAGGAAGTTTGTTAAACTTTAATACATTGGTATTTTGGAAGTTTTTTGTGTGCACTACTACATAAAAGTCACGAAGTTCGTTAAACTTGCAAAATTTGGTGTTTTCGAAGATTTTTGTGTGCTATACTACATAAAAGTCACGAAGTTCTTTAAACTTGCAAAAATTGGTGTTTTCGAAGCAAAATTTGGTGTTTTCGAAGATTTTTGTGTGCTATACTCATAAAATCACGAAGTTCGTTAAACTTGCAAATTTTAATATTTTGGACGATTTTTGTGTGCTATACTACATAAAAGTCATGAAGTTTATTAAACTTGCAAATTTTGGTATTTTTGAAGATTTGTGTGTGATATAGTACATAAAAGCCACGAAGTTCGTTAAACTTGGAAATTTTAATATTTTGGAAGTTTTCCGTGTACTATATACAACATAAAAGTCATGAAGTTTGTTACACTTGCAAAATTTACTCGTTTGGAAGATTTTCATGTTCTATATACTATGTAAAAGTCCTGAAATTAGTAAAACTTGCAAAATTTTGTCTTTTGGAAGATTTTCATGTGCTATATACTACGTAAAAGACCTGAAGTTTGTAAAACTTGTAAGATTTGGTCTTTTGGAATATTTTTGTGCACTACACTACATAAAAGTTACGAAGTTTGTTAAACTTGCAAATTTTTGTATTTTGGAAGATTTTTGTGTGCTATACTCCATAAAAGTTAGGAAGTTTGTTAAACTTTTATACATTGGTATTTTGGAAGCTTTTTGTGTGCACTACTACATAAAAGTCACGAAGTTCGTTAATCTTGCAAAATTTTCTATTTTCGAAGATTTTTGTGTGCTATACTACATAAAAGTCACGAAGTTCGTTAAACTTGCAAATTTTAATATTTTGGACGATCTTTGTGTGCTATACTACATAAAAGTCATGAAGTTTATTAAACTTGCAAATTTTGGTATTTTGGAAGATTTTTGTGTGCTATACTACATAAAAGTCACGAAGTTCGTGAAACTTGCAAATTTTGGTATTTTCGAAAATTTTTGTGTGCTATACTACATAAAAGTCACAATGTTTTTTAAACTTTTAAAATTTGGTCTTTTGGAGGAATTTTGTGTGATATAGTACATAAAAGTCACGAAGTTCGTTAAACTTGGAAATTTTAATATTTTGCAAGATTTTCGTGTACTATATACTACATAAAAGTCATGAAGTCTGTTAAACTTGCAAAATTTAGTCATTTGGAAGATTTTCGTGTGCTATATACTACGTAAAAGACCTGAAGTTTGTAAAACTTGTAAGATTTGGTCTTTTGGAATATTTTTGTGTACTACACTACTTAAAAGTTACGAAGTTTGTTAAACTTGCAAATTTTTGTATTTCGGAAGATTTTTGTGTGCTATACTTCATAAAAGTCAGGAAGTTTGTTAAACTTTAATACATTGGTATTTTGGAAGTTTTTTGTGTGCACTACTACATAAAAGTCACGAAGTTCGTTAAACTTGCAAAATTTGGTGTTTTCGAAGATTTTTGTGTGCTATACTACATAAAAGTCACGAAGTTCTTTAAACTTGCAAAATTTGGTGTTTTCGAAGATTTTTGTGTGCTATACTCATAAAATCACGAAGTTCGTTAAACTTGCAAATTTTAATATTTTGGACGATTTTTGTGTGCTATACTACATAAAAGTCATGAAGTTTATTAAACTTGCAAATTTTGGTATTTTTGAAGATTTGTGTGTGATATAGTACATAAAAGCCACGAAGTTTTTTAAACTTGGAAATTTTAATATTTTGGAAGTTTTCCGTGTACTATATACAACATAAAAGTCATGAAGTTTGTTACACTTGCAAAATTTACTCGTTTGGAAGATTTTCATGTTCTATATACTATGTAAAAGTCCTGAAATTAGTAAAACTTGCAAAATTTTGTCTTTTGGAAGATTTTCATGTGCTATATACTACGTAAAAGACCTGAAGTTTGTAAAACTTGTAAGATTTGGTCTTTTGGAATATTTTTGTGCACTACACTACATAAAAGTTACGAAGTTTGTTAAACTTGCAAATTTTTGTATTTTGGAAGATTTTTGTGTGCTATACTCCATAAAAGTTAGGAAGTTTGTTAAACTTTTATACATTGGTATTTTGGAAGCTTTTTGTGTGCACTACTACATAAAAGTCACGAAGTTCGTTAATCTTGCAAAATTTTCTATTTTCGAAGATTTTTGTGTGCTATACTACATAAAAGTCACGAAGTTCGTTAAACTTGCAAATTTTAATATTTTGGACGATCTTTGTGTGCTATACTACATAAAAGTCATGAAGTTTATTAAACTTGCAAATTTTGGTATTTTGGAAGATTTTTGTGTGCTATACTACATAAAAGTCACGAAGTTCGTGAAACTTGCAAATTTTGGTATTTTCGAAAATTTTTGTGTGCTATACTACATAAAAGTCACAATGTTTTTTAAACTTTTAAAATTTGGTCTTTTGGAGGAATTTTGTGTGATATAGTACATAAAAGTCACGAAGTTCGTTAAACTTGGAAATTTTAATATTTTGCAAGATTTTCGTGTACTATATACTACATAAAAGTCATGAAGTCTGTTAAACTTGCAAAATTTAGTCATTTGGAAGATTTTCGTGTGCTATATACTACGTAAAAGACCTGAAGTTTGTAAAACTTGTAAGATTTGGTCTTTTGGAATATTTTTGTGTACTACACTACTTAAAAGTTACGAAGTTTGTTAAACTTGCAAATTTTTGTATTTCGGAAGATTTTTGTGTGCTATACTTCATAAAAGTCAGGAAGTTTGTTAAACTTTAATACATTGGTATTTTGGAAGTTTTTTGTGTGCACTACTACATAAAAGTCACGAAGTTCGTTAAACTTGCAAAATTTGGTGTTTTCGAAGATTTTTGTGTGCTATACTACATAAAAGTCACGAAGTTCTTTAAACTTGCAAAATTTGGTGTTTTCGAAGATTTTTGTGTGCTATACTCATAAAATCACGAAGTTCGTTAAACTTGCAAATTTTAATATTTTGGACGATTTTTGTGTGCTATACTACATAAAAGTCATGAAGTTTATTAAACTTGCAAATTTTGGTATTTTTGAAGATTTGTGTGTGATATAGTACATAAAAGCCACGAAGTTCGTTAAACTTGGAAATTTTAATATTTTGGAAGTTTTCCGTGTACTATATACAACATAAAAGTCATGAAGTTTGTTACACTTGCAAAATTTACTCGTTTGGAAGATTTTCATGTTCTATATACTATGTAAAAGTCCTGAAATTAGTAAAACTTGCAAAATTTTGTCTTTTGGAAGATTTTCATGTGCTATATACTACGTAAAAGACCTGAAGTTTGTAAAACTTGTAAGATTTGGTCTTTTGGAATATTTTTGTGCACTACACTACATAAAAGTTACGAAGTTTGTTAAACTTGCAAATTTTTGTATTTTGGAAGATTTTTGTGTGCTATACTCCATAAAAGTTAGGAAGTTTGTTAAACTTTTATACATTGGTATTTTGGAAGCTTTTTGTGTGCACTACTACATAAAAGTCACGAAGTTCGTTAATCTTGCAAAATTTTCTATTTTCGAAGATTTTTGTGTGCTATACTACATAAAAGTCACGAAGTTCGTTAAACTTGCAAATTTTAATATTTTGGACGATCTTTGTGTGCTATACTACATAAAAGTCATGAAGTTTATTAAACTTGCAAATTTTGGTATTTTGGAAGATTTTTGTGTGCTATACTACATAAAAGTCACGAAGTTCGTGAAACTTGCAAATTTTGGTATTTTCGAAAATTTTTGTGTGCTATACTACATAAAAGTCACAATGTTTTTTAAACTTTTAAAATTTGGTCTTTTGGAGGAATTTTGTGTGATATAGTACATAAAAGTCACGAAGTTCGTTAAACTTGGAAATTTTAATATTTTGCAAGATTTTCGTGTACTATATACTACATAAAAGTCATGAAGTCTGTTAAACTTGCAAAATTTAGTCATTTGGAAGATTTTCGTGTGCTATATACTACGTAAAAGACCTGAAGTTTGTAAAACTTGTAAGATTTGGTCTTTTGGAATATTTTTGTGTACTACACTACTTAAAAGTTACGAAGTTTGTTAAACTTGCAAATTTTTGTATTTCGGAAGATTTTTGTGTGCTATACTTCATAAAAGTCAGGAAGTTTGTTAAACTTTAATACATTGGTATTTTGGAAGTTTTTTGTGTGCACTACTACATAAAAGTCACGAAGTTCGTTAAACTTGCAAAATTTGGTGTTTTCGAAGATTTTTGTGTGCTATACTACATAAAAGTCACGAAGTTCTTTAAACTTGCAAAATTTGGTGTTTTCGAAGATTTTTGTGTGCTATACTCATAAAATCACGAAGTTCGTTAAACTTGCAAATTTTAATATTTTGGACGATTTTTGTGTGCTATACTACATAAAAGTCATGAAGTTTATTAAACTTGCAAATTTTGGTATTTTTGAAGATTTGTGTGTGATATAGTACATAAAAGCCACGAAGTTTTTTAAACTTGGAAATTTTAATATTTTGGAAGTTTTCCGTGTACTATATACAACATAAAAGTCATGAAGTTTGTTACACTTGCAAAATTTACTCGTTTGGAAGATTTTCATGTTCTATATACTATGTAAAAGTCCTGAAATTAGTAAAACTTGCAAAATTTTGTCTTTTGGAAGATTTTCATGTGCTATATACTACGTAAAAGACCTGAAGTTTGTAAAACTTGTAAGATTTGGTCTTTTGGAATATTTTTGTGCACTACACTACATAAAAGTTACGAAGTTTGTTAAACTTGCAAATTTTTGTATTTTGGAAGATTTTTGTGTGCTATACTCCATAAAAGTTAGGAAGTTTGTTAAACTTTTATACATTGGTATTTTGGAAGCTTTTTGTGTGCACTACTACATAAAAGTCACGAAGTTCGTTAATCTTGCAAAATTTTCTATTTTCGAAGATTTTTGTGTGCTATACTACATAAAAGTCACGAAGTTCGTTAAACTTGCAAATTTTAATATTTTGGACGATCTTTGTGTGCTATACTACATAAAAGTCATGAAGTTTATTAAACTTGCAAATTTTGGTATTTTGGAAGATTTTTGTGTGCTATACTACATAAAAGTCACGAAGTTCGTGAAACTTGCAAATTTTGGTATTTTCGAAAATTTTTGTGTGCTATACTACATAAAAGTCACAATGTTTTTTAAACTTTTAAAATTTGGTCTTTTGGAGGAATTTTGTGTGATATAGTACATAAAAGTCACGAAGTTCGTTAAACTTGGAAATTTTAATATTTTGCAAGATTTTCGTGTACTATATACTACATAAAAGTCATGAAGTCTGTTAAACTTGCAAAATTTAGTCATTTGGAAGATTTTCGTGTGCTATATACTACGTAAAAGACCTGAAGTTTGTAAAACTTGTAAGATTTGGTCTTTTGGAATATTTTTGTGTACTACACTACTTAAAAGTTACGAAGTTTGTTAAACTTGCAAATTTTTGTATTTCGGAAGATTTTTGTGTGCTATACTTCATAAAAGTCAGGAAGTTTGTTAAACTTTAATACATTGGTATTTTGGAAGTTTTTTGTGTGCACTACTACATAAAAGTCACGAAGTTCGTTAAACTTGCAAAATTTGGTGTTTTCGAAGATTTTTGTGTGCTATACTACATAAAAGTCACGAAGTTCTTTAAACTTGCAAAATTTGGTGTTTTCGAAGATTTTTGTGTGCTATACTCATAAAATCACGAAGTTCGTTAAACTTGCAAATTTTAATATTTTGGACGATTTTTGTGTGCTATACTACATAAAAGTCATGAAGTTTATTAAACTTGCAAATTTTGGTATTTTTGAAGATTTGTGTGTGATATAGTACATAAAAGCCACGAAGTTTTTTAAACTTGGAAATTTTAATATTTTGGAAGTTTTCCGTGTACTATATACAACATAAAAGTCATGAAGTTTGTTACACTTGCAAAATTTACTCGTTTGGAAGATTTTCATGTTCTATATACTATGTAAAAGTCCTGAAATTAGTAAAACTTGCAAAATTTTGTCTTTTGGAAGATTTTCATGTGCTATATACTACGTAAAAGACCTGAAGTTTGTAAAACTTGTAAGATTTGGTCTTTTGGAATATTTTTGTGCACTACACTACATAAAAGTTACGAAGTTTGTTAAACTTGCAAATTTTTGTATTTTGGAAGATTTTTGTGTGCTATACTCCATAAAAGTTAGGAAGTTTGTTAAACTTTTATACATTGGTATTTTGGAAGCTTTTTGTGTGCACTACTACATAAAAGTCACGAAGTTCGTTAATCTTGCAAAATTTTCTATTTTCGAAGATTTTTGTGTGCTATACTACATAAAAGTCACGAAGTTCGTTAAACTTGCAAATTTTAATATTTTGGACGATCTTTGTGTGCTATACTACATAAAAGTCATGAAGTTTATTAAACTTGCAAATTTTGGTATTTTGGAAGATTTTTGTGTGCTATACTACATAAAAGTCACGAAGTTCGTGAAACTTGCAAATTTTGGTATTTTCGAAAATTTTTGTGTGCTATACTACATAAAAGTCACAATGTTTTTTAAACTTTTAAAATTTGGTCTTTTGGAGGAATTTTGTGTGATATAGTACATAAAAGTCACGAAGTTCGTTAAACTTGGAAATTTTAATATTTTGCAAGATTTTCGTGTACTATATACTACATAAAAGTCATGAAGTCTGTTAAACTTGCAAAATTTAGTCATTTGGAAGATTTTCGTGTGCTATATACTACGTAAAAGACCTGAAGTTTGTAAAACTTGTAAGATTTGGTCTTTTGGAATATTTTTGTGTACTACACTACTTAAAAGTTACGAAGTTTGTTAAACTTGCAAATTTTTGTATTTCGGAAGATTTTTGTGTGCTATACTTCATAAAAGTCAGGAAGTTTGTTAAACTTTAATACATTGGTATTTTGGAAGTTTTTTGTGTGCACTACTACATAAAAGTCACGAAGTTCGTTAAACTTGCAAAATTTGGTGTTTTCGAAGATTTTTGTGTGCTATACTACATAAAAGTCACGAAGTTCTTTAAACTTGCAAAATTTGGTGTTTTCGAAGATTTTTGTGTGCTATACTCATAAAATCACGAAGTTCGTTAAACTTGCAAATTTTAATATTTTGGACGATTTTTGTGTGCTATACTACATAAAAGTCATGAAGTTTATTAAACTTGCAAATTTTGGTATTTTTGAAGATTTGTGTGTGATATAGTACATAAAAGCCACGAAGTTCGTTAAACTTGGAAATTTTAATATTTTGGAAGTTTTCCGTGTACTATATACAACATAAAAGTCATGAAGTTTGTTACACTTGCAAAATTTACTCGTTTGGAAGATTTTCATGTTCTATATACTATGTAAAAGTCCTGAAATTAGTAAAACTTGCAAAATTTTGTCTTTTGGAAGATTTTCATGTGCTATATACTACGTAAAAGACCTGAAGTTTGTAAAACTTGTAAGATTTGGTCTTTTGGAATATTTTTGTGCACTACACTACATAAAAGTTACGAAGTTTGTTAAACTTGCAAATTTTTGTATTTTGGAAGATTTTTGTGTGCTATACTCCATAAAAGTTAGGAAGTTTGTTAAACTTTTATACATTGGTATTTTGGAAGCTTTTTGTGTGCACTACTACATAAAAGTCACGAAGTTCGTTAATCTTGCAAAATTTTCTATTTTCGAAGATTTTTGTGTGCTATACTACATAAAAGTCACGAAGTTCGTTAAACTTGCAAATTTTAATATTTTGGACGATCTTTGTGTGCTATACTACATAAAAGTCATGAAGTTTATTAAACTTGCAAATTTTGGTATTTTGGAAGATTTTTGTGTGCTATACTACATAAAAGTCACGAAGTTCGTGAAACTTGCAAATTTTGGTATTTTCGAAAATTTTTGTGTGCTATACTACATAAAAGTCACAATGTTTTTTAAACTTTTAAAATTTGGTCTTTTGGAGGAATTTTGTGTGATATAGTACATAAAAGTCACGAAGTTCGTTAAACTTGGAAATTTTAATATTTTGCAAGATTTTCGTGTACTATATACTACATAAAAGTCATGAAGTCTGTTAAACTTGCAAAATTTAGTCATTTGGAAGATTTTCGTGTGCTATATACTACGTAAAAGACCTGAAGTTTGTAAAACTTGTAAGATTTGGTCTTTTGGAATATTTTTGTGTACTACACTACTTAAAAGTTACGAAGTTTGTTAAACTTGCAAATTTTTGTATTTCGGAAGATTTTTGTGTGCTATACTTCATAAAAGTCAGGAAGTTTGTTAAACTTTAATACATTGGTATTTTGGAAGTTTTTTGTGTGCACTACTACATAAAAGTCACGAAGTTCGTTAAACTTGCAAAATTTGGTGTTTTCGAAGATTTTTGTGTGCTATACTACATAAAAGTCACGAAGTTCTTTAAACTTGCAAAATTTGGTGTTTTCGAAGATTTTTGTGTGCTATACTCATAAAATCACGAAGTTCGTTAAACTTGCAAATTTTAATATTTTGGACGATTTTTGTGTGCTATACTACATAAAAGTCATGAAGTTTATTAAACTTGCAAATTTTGGTATTTTTGAAGATTTGTGTGTGATATAGTACATAAAAGCCACGAAGTTCGTTAAACTTGGAAATTTTAATATTTTGGAAGTTTTCCGTGTACTATATACAACATAAAAGTCATGAAGTTTGTTACACTTGCAAAATTTACTCGTTTGGAAGATTTTCATGTTCTATATACTATGTAAAAGTCCTGAAATTAGTAAAACTTGCAAAATTTTGTCTTTTGGAAGATTTTCATGTGCTATATACTACGTAAAAGACCTGAAGTTTGTAAAACTTGTAAGATTTGGTCTTTTGGAATATTTTTGTGCACTACACTACATAAAAGTTACGAAGTTTGTTAAACTTGCAAATTTTTGTATTTTGGAAGATTTTTGTGTGCTATACTCCATAAAAGTTAGGAAGTTTGTTAAACTTTTATACATTGGTATTTTGGAAGCTTTTTGTGTGCACTACTACATAAAAGTCACGAAGTTCGTTAATCTTGCAAAATTTTCTATTTTCGAAGATTTTTGTGTGCTATACTACATAAAAGTCACGAAGTTCGTTAAACTTGCAAATTTTAATATTTTGGACGATCTTTGTGTGCTATACTACATAAAAGTCATGAAGTTTATTAAACTTGCAAATTTTGGTATTTTGGAAGATTTTTGTGTGCTATACTACATAAAAGTCACGAAGTTCGTGAAACTTGCAAATTTTGGTATTTTCGAAAATTTTTGTGTGCTATACTACATAAAAGTCACAATGTTTTTTAAACTTTTAAAATTTGGTCTTTTGGAGGAATTTTGTGTGATATAGTACATAAAAGTCACGAAGTTCGTTAAACTTGGAAATTTTAATATTTTGCAAGATTTTCGTGTACTATATACTACATAAAAGTCATGAAGTCTGTTAAACTTGCAAAATTTAGTCATTTGGAAGATTTTCGTGTGCTATATACTACGTAAAAGACCTGAAGTTTGTAAAACTTGTAAGATTTGGTCTTTTGGAATATTTTTGTGTACTACACTACTTAAAAGTTACGAAGTTTGTTAAACTTGCAAATTTTTGTATTTCGGAAGATTTTTGTGTGCTATACTTCATAAAAGTCAGGAAGTTTGTTAAACTTTAATACATTGGTATTTTGGAAGTTTTTTGTGTGCACTACTACATAAAAGTCACGAAGTTCGTTAAACTTGCAAAATTTGGTGTTTTCGAAGATTTTTGTGTGCTATACTACATAAAAGTCACGAAGTTCTTTAAACTTGCAAAATTTGGTGTTTTCGAAGATTTTTGTGTGCTATACTCATAAAATCACGAAGTTCGTTAAACTTGCAAATTTTAATATTTTGGACGATTTTTGTGTGCTATACTACATAAAAGTCATGAAGTTTATTAAACTTGCAAATTTTGGTATTTTTGAAGATTTGTGTGTGATATAGTACATAAAAGCCACGAAGTTCGTTAAACTTGGAAATTTTAATATTTTGGAAGTTTTCCGTGTACTATATACTACATAAAAGTCATGAAGTTTGTTACACTTGCAAAATTTACTCGTTTGGAAGATTTTCATGTTCTATATACTATGTAAAAGTCCTGAAATTAGTAAAACTTGCAAAATTTTGTCTTTTGGAAGATTTTCATGTGCTATATACTACGTAAAAGACCTGAAGTTTGTAAAACTTGTAAGATTTGGTCTTTTGGAATATTTTTGTGCACTACACTACATAAAAGTTACGAAGTTTGTTAAACTTGCAAATTTTTGTATTTTGGAAGATTTTTGTGTGCTATACTCCATAAAAGTTAGGAAGTTTGTTAAACTTTTATACATTGGTATTTTGGAAGCTTTTTGTGTGCACTACTACATAAAAGTCACGAAGTTCGTTAATCTTGCAAAATTTTCTATTTTCGAAGATTTTTGTGTGCTATACTACATAAAAGTCACGAAGTTCGTTAAACTTGCAAATTTTAATATTTTGGACGATCTTTGTGTGCTATACTACATAAAAGTCATGAAGTTTATTAAACTTGCAAATTTTGGTATTTTGGAAGATTTTTGTGTGCTATACTACATAAAAGTCACGAAGTTCGTGAAACTTGCAAATTTTGGTATTTTCGAAAATTTTTGTGTGCTATACTACATAAAAGTCACAATGTTTTTTAAACTTTTAAAATTTGGTCTTTTGGAGGAATTTTGTGTGATATAGTACATAAAAGTCACGAAGTTCGTTAAACTTGGAAATTTTAATATTTTGCAAGATTTTCGTGTACTATATACTACATAAAAGTCATGAAGTCTGTTAAACTTGCAAAATTTAGTCATTTGGAAGATTTTCGTGTGCTATATACTACGTAAAAGACCTGAAGTTTGTAAAACTTGTAAGATTTGGTCTTTTGGAATATTTTTGTGTACTACACTACTTAAAAGTTACGAAGTTTGTTAAACTTGCAAATTTTTGTATTTCGGAAGATTTTTGTGTGCTATACTCCATAAAAGTCAGGAAGTTTGTTAAACTTTAATACATTGGTATTTTGGAAGTTTTTTGTGTGCACTACTACATAAAAGTCACGAAGTTCGTTAAACTTGCAAAATTTGGTGTTTTCGAAGATTTTTGTGTGCTATACTACATAAAAGTCACGAAGTTCTTTAAACTTGCAAAATTTGGTGTTTTCGAAGATTTTTGTGTGCTATACTCATAAAATCACGAAGTTCGTTAAACTTGCAAATTTTAATATTTTGGACGATTTTTGTGTGCTATACTACATAAAAGTCATGAAGTTTATTAAACTTGCAAATTTTGGTATTTTTGAAGATTTGTGTGTGATATAGTACATAAAAGCCACGAAGTTTTTTAAACTTGGAAATTTTAATATTTTGGAAGTTTTCCGTGTACTATATACTACATAAAAGTCATGAAGTTTGTTACACTTGCAAAATTTACTCGTTTGGAAGATTTTCATGTTCTATATACTAAAATAAAACTTTCCTAATTTTATTTAAAATTAGGGGCAGACGTACTTCTGCGAGGACGATAGAGGAACTGCCTTAACAAATATGGTGTTCTATATCATCTTTAGTTTTATCTTTTCAATATTCGTTTTTGGTAAAAATTCATAGTTTAGCAAAAATTGAAGCTTGGTGAAAATAGCTCACCAAGTGTTTGATAAAATTGCATATTCAATTTTTGGTCAATTTTTATTTGAAACAGTTTATTGTGAGTAAGTATCGTATAGTGTGTGTACTAGCAAATTGATAATTTCGTTGAAACGAGTAATTCAAATTCACCATTTTCATCTGGCTCGTTAATTGCACATATCTGGTCCCCGATAACTTGATCGTTCAAGACGATAAGTTTGATTCCGGGGAATCATATTTTCAAACGCTAAAATTTTCTTAAGTCTAAAAAAGGTGGTCTATTCACCCCCTCTAGACCATCCCTATCGTCTAACAATATCGTCTCACAAATAAATTTATGGATGAGGGGGAGAAATACATATGTTTTGCACTCTTTTTCCCTTCACCATGGTTTTGTCCCACTGAGTTTTCCTAGTAAGGTTTTTAACGAGGCAATTCATATTCAAAGGATATTGTACTCTTTTTCCTTCGCTAGAATTTTTCCCACAGGGTTTTTTAGTAAGGTTTTAACGAGGCATATCCTCAATAGACATCCAAGGGGGACTGTTATGAATAAATATTATTGTGGATGTCCATATGTATTATAATCTTTCATCTTCATATTTCCTATTAAGTGGTATAGTAAGATTATGATTGTTCACCTTTCTAATGTCCTATAAATAAGGTCCACTTTGCAATGTAAATAATACTTTTTGAAGAAAATAATAGAATATCACTTTCTCTCTTACTTTCTCTACTTCATCTCTATATTATTTTTGTTAATTTCATAACATATTTTACTATTTTAGTCAACTCACGAAATCAATACTCCTATTAATTTTTTATGTTTATTTTTCATTCAAAAAATCTGAACATTTTACCATTTTAAGCGAGATTGAGCATTTCAACATTTTCTAAAAAACGGAGAAGATAAATGAACAAACTTAAAGAAAAAAAAAAAGAAGAAAAAGATAATCGGAGAAAATGACTGAAGAAAGAGTACATCATAAAAAATATAATGAATAATTAAATTTTTTTTATATTAAATCAAATCAATAAAAATATGTCTAAGAAATAGTACACATTAGAATTTATAGCAAACATTTTCTTTTTTACGAATGATCCGGTGACACTTTATTAAAAATGTTTACTATATTTTAAAGTAAACTTGATATTTCCTTAATTATTGAACTAGATATATGGCAATATACTCACTTTTCATTGTTATCACATTACTTTTTTAAATATTTAATTATTTAATTATCTAACTATTATTCTAGAACTATTATTTTTAATTATAAGACTAAATTATATTTTGATCCACTATTTTGACAAACTCATAAAATGGTTTCCCTATGCATTTTTCTAAACAGTTTTGTATATGTCACATAATTTTCAAGCGAAGAGAACAAAGAAAACGAATGAACTAATTAAAAGAGAAAAATATGAAGATGTTAGAGAAGATGATTGGAAAAAAAACATTGTCGAAAATGTAATGAATAATTAATTTTTCAGATAATAAAAATATGTTACATATCTAAAAAATAGCACACATCGGTATTTTTAAGACGAAAAATGAGCATGAAGAACTAAAATATTTTAAAAAATAAATAATAAAGAGATTGATTTTGTGAGTTGACCAAAATTAAAATTTAGCCCAATTATAAATCACAGATTCTTATTAAAAATTTGTGCTTATCAAACATAATTCTAAAATCTATTATTTTTAATTATTTAATTATTTTTTATTATTTAATTTATTATTCTAGAATCTATTCATATAATTATAAATCACATATTCTATTTTTCCTTTTATATATATATATATATATATATATATATATATATATATATATATATATATATATATATATATATATATATATATATATCAATCAGAGGGTTAATAATATTTTTGATCTCTATAAATATTTAAAAAAATGTCATATTTTAGTCCTTATAAATTATTTTTGTATGACATTTTAGTCCTTCTACCGGGATTAAAACTACGTTCGTAAATAATTTTGTAGGGATTAGAATTTATATTCTCTATAAGGACAAAGTCAAATTTAATAATTTTGTAGGGATTAAAAACATATTTAACCTTATATCAAACAATTTGAAAGTCAAATTATGTTTCAATTTTCAAAAGCCGAAGTGATTAGAAAATTTGTTTTATAAATATTGTGTAAGGTTGTTCCAAAAATTTAAATCTTTTAATTTTTTATTATCTATTTAATCAAGTTAAAATTAATATTAGTATTGCTAAAATTTTTTAATATTATTGTAAAATTAAACAATGTATCTTTTTATATATGAAAAATACATAAAACTACATATAACAATGTGTTTTATTTTATCATAAAATTTTATAATAAATCAGTTTTATGATAATATTTTAATATATAATTATAAAATATAAATATTTTTTAAAATTTATATTTAAAAAATTTAAAGATTTTTTAAAGATAGATAAAGTTATTTGACCAAAATTGTTTAAGAAAATTTGAAAAAAAACAATAAAATTGTTAACTTTTGGTTTTATATTGAACTTTTAAAATTTACATTTAAAAAGAAATTATTAAAAGAGTTATCAAAGACAGATAAAGTTATTTGACCAAAATGGTTTTAGAAAACTTGAAAAAAATATGGATAAAATTGTTAGCTTTTAGTTTTATAATGAGTTTTAATATTTGTATAAAAAAAAACACTTGGTATTCTTAATTAACCCTTATTACTATTATTAATAATAGTAGTAGTAATAATAATAATAATAATAATAATAATAATAATAATAATAATAATAATAATAATAATAATAATAATAATAATAATAATAATAATAATAATAATAATAATAATAATAATAATAACAACAACAACAACATTATATATATGTTTGTTGGTAGGAGTGTAAGTGGATCAGAAAAAATTAATTAAATCGATAATTTAAATAAAGTTAAATTGAAATAAAATTGATTGTTTTAGGTTTGGTTCTAAAATTGAACCGAGTCAGTAAAAATCGATGTGGTTTGGTTTGGTTCTCGATTTTAGTTTTGATAATAGCTTTATAAGAAGCATTGTAACTCTTAAAAGAATTTGTTTACATTAAGTTATAAGAACTAGAGTGATCAGGTTGGTGATCACTATACTCTAGAAAGTCTTAGAGGGTATCTAAGCAGATTGTTCCTAGAGTGATCAGGTTGTGATCAGTATACTCTAGAAGACTTAGAAGTTGTCTAAGTGGAAAACCATTGTAATCTTGTGGGATTAGTGGATTAAATCCTCAGGTGAGGTAAATCACTCCAAGGGGTGGACTGGAGTAGTTTAGTTAACAACGAACCAGGATAAAAATCATTGTGCAAATAGTTTTTATCTTACAAGTTTTAAAGCTACACTTATTCAAACTCCCCCCCCCCCCCCTTTCTAAGTGTTTTTCTATCCTTCAATTGGCATCAGAGCGCCGGTTCTAAGGTGCAAGCACTTAATTGTGTTTAGAAAAGATTCAGGAAGAGAAAAATGATTCAGTACAAGATGGCTGGTGAAGATCCAACTCATACATCTACATCTGGCTCTGCTGAGCAACACAATGGAAATGGTAACAATGGTTATACTAGACCACCAGTATTTGATGGTGAAAACTTTAAATACTGGAAAGATAAACTTGAAAGTTACTTCCTTGGTCTAGATGGTGACTTATGGGATCTTCTGATGGATGGTTACAAACATCCAGTGAAAGCTACTGGTGTAAGGCTTACAAGACAAGAAATGAATGATGATCAAAAGAAGCTATTCAAAAATCATCATAAATGTAGGACTGTTTTGCTGAATGCTATCTCTCATGCTGAGTATGAGAAGATATCTAACAGGAAAACTGCCTATGATATATATGAGTCATTGAAAATGACCCATGAAGGAAATGCTCAAGTCAAGGAGACCATAGCTCTTGCCCTAATCCAGAAATATGAAGCCTTCAAGATGGAGGATGATGAAAATATTGAGAAGATGTTCTCAAGATTTCAAACGCTAACTGCTGGATTAAGAGTTCTGGACAAAGGCTACACCAAGGTTGATCATGTAAAGAAGATCATCATAAGCTTGCCCAGAAGATGGGGTCCAATGGTGACTGCATTCAAGATAGCAAAGAATCTGAATGAAGTCTCTTTGGAAGAGCTAATCAATGCCTTGAGAAGCCACGATATAGAGCTGGATGCAAATGAACCTCAGAAGAAAGGTAAGTCTATTGCATTAAAATCTAATTATAAAAAATGCACTAACGCTTTTCAGGATGAAGAAGAAGATTCTGAAGAATCAAAATCAGAACAAGAAGATGAACTGTCCATGATCTCCAGAAGGGTTAACTAACTCTAGAAGAGTAAGCAAAGGAAGTTCAAGAACTTCAGAAGTTCAAAGAAGCCTGAAAGAGGAGAATCTTCTGGAAGCAGAAGATCTGACAAGAAGAATGTCATCTGCTATGAGTACAATGAGCCTGGACACTTCAAGAATGAATGTCCAAAACTTCAGAAGGGGAATCCCAAGAAGAAGTTTCATAAGAAGAAAGGTCTTATGGCAACATGGGATGATTCTGAATCAGAATCAGAATCAGACTCTAAAGGTGAGCAAGCAAATCTTGCACTGATGGCCACAGTGGATGATGGATCAGAATCTACATCAGAATCAGATTCTGAAGAGGTATTTTCTAAACTATCTAGAGAAGAGTTAGTTTCCAGTTTAACTGAACTTCTGGAACTCAAGGCTCAACTTAGTATCAAATACAAAAAGCTGAAAAAGCTATTTGAATCTGAAACTAAGAAGCTGGAAGTGGAAAATTCTGAACTGAAGGAAAAAGTTTTAAAATTATACAAAGACATTGGATCTCCTTCTGAATCAGAAAAATCCATTCCTAGCCTCAATCATATTCTGAAAGAATATGACTCGAGCTTCAGAAATTTTTTATCTAGAAGTATTGGCTGAAGTTTCTATGATATATGGAGTTTCTAGAAACAAAAGGATTGGCGTTGGCTATGAGGGTGATACCCCACGTAAATTTGAACCTGTTGATGATATGAAAATCACATACAAGCCATTGTATGAGTAGTTCAAATATGGCCACTCACATGATATTAGGCTCATTTCACATGCACAAAGCTTTCATACTACACACACCAAGAAGCATGTGACACAACCTAGAAAATATCATGCTGCCAAACCTAAAGAATATATCATGTTGTTCCTCCTGTTAATTATTATGCTAAACCCAAGTTCAATCAGAACTTGAGGAAAACTAACCAGAAAGGACCCAAGAAATTGTGGGTACCTAAGGAGAAGATAATTTCTGTTGCAGATATCCTTGGCAGCAAAGAAGACAAAGCACAAAATGTCATGGTAACTGGACTCTGGGTGCTCACGACACGTGACGAGAAGAAGGTCTATGTTCCAATACCTGGTGCTTAAGCCTGGTGGAGAAGTCAAGTTTGTAGAAGGATTAACGCATAACTTATTGTCCATAAGTCAATTAAGTGACAATGGTTATGATATAATCTTCAATCAAAAGTCTTGCAAGGTTGTAAGTCAGAAGGATTGCTCAATCCTATTTACAGACAAGAGAAAGAACAACATTTATAAGATTGATCTTTTTGATCTTGAGAAGCAGAAGGTGACTTGCCTTATGTCTGTTTCTGAAGAGCAATGGGTCTGGCACAGAAGATTAGGACATGTTAGTTTGAGAAAGATTTCTCAGATTAACAAATTAAATTTGGTCAGAGGACTCCCAAATCTGAAATACAAATCAGATGCTCTTTGTGAATCATGTCAGAAGGGCAAGTTCCCCAAACCTGCATTCAAATCTAAGAATGTTGTCTCTTCCTCTAGGCCGTTAGAACTTCTGCACATTGATCTGTTTGGACCGGTCAAAATAGCATCTGTCAGAGGGAAGAAATATGGATTAGTCATCGTAGATGATTATAGCCGCTGGACATGGGTAAAGTTCTTAAAACACAAGGATGAGTCTCATTCAGTGTTCTTTGAATTCTGCAGTCAGATTCAATCTGAGAAGGAGTGCAAAATCATAAAGGTCAAAAGTGATCATGGTGGTGAATTTGAGAACAGATTCTTTGAGGAGTTCTTCAAAGAAAATGGTATTGCCCATGATTTCTCTTGCCCTAGAACTCCACAGCAAAATGGAGTTGTAGAGCGAAAGAATAGGACTCTACAAGAAATGGCCAGAACCATAATCAATGAAACCAATATGGCTAAGAACTTCTGGGCAGAAGCAATAAACACTGCATGTTATATTCAGAATAGAATCTCTATAAGACCTATTCTAAATAACACTCCTTATGAATTGTGGAAGAACAGAAAGCCCAACATTTCATATTTCCATCCTTTTGGATGTGTTTGTTTTATTCTGAATACTAAAGATCATCTTGGTAAGTTTGATTCTAAGGCACAAAAATGTTTCCTTCTTGGATATTCTGAACACTCTAAAGGCTACAGAGTATACAATACTGAAACATTGGTTGTAGAAGAATAAATAATATCAGATTTGATGATAAGCTTGGTCTTGAAAAGCCAAAGAAGTTTGAGAATTTTGCAGATTTAGATATTGATATATCAGAAGCTGAAGAACCAAGAAGCAAAGTTTCAAAAGCTGAAAGTCTCAGAAGCAAAGGATCAGAAGATCAAGTTGCTGCATCTTTAGAGAATCTTAGAATTTCTGAAGAACCAACAGTCAGAAGATCTTCTAGACTCACCTCAGCTCACTCAGAAGATGTGGTCCTTGGAAAGAAAGATAATCCTATCAGAACGAGAGCATTCCTTAAGAACAATGCGGAATGTCAATTAGGTCTGGTTTCTTTGATCGAGCCAACTTCTGTTGATCAAGCTCTAGAAGATCCAGACTGGATAATTGCCATGCAAGAAGAACTAAATCAGTTTACAACGAATGATGTATGGGATCTGGTTCCTAGACCAAAAGGATTTAACATCATTGGTACAAAGTGGGTTTTCAGAAATAAGCTAAGTGAGAAGGGAGAAGTGGTAAGAAACAAAGCCAGACTGGTGGCTCAGGGTTATAGTCAGCAAGAAGGTATTGACTATAGATAAACCTTTGCACCAGTGGCCAGGTTAGAATCTATTCGCTTATTAATTTCCTTTGCCACTCAACATAACATCACTCTACATCACATGGATGTTAAGAGTGCCTTCTTAAACGGCTATATAGATGAGGAAGTCTATGTCCTCCAACCTCCTGATTTTGAAGACTCTAAGTCTCCAGAACATGTTTTCAAACTTAAGAAATCATTGTATGGGTTGAAGCAAGCTCCTAGATCTTGGTATGAAAGATTAAGTTCTTTCCTTCTGAACAATGGTTTCACTAGAGGACAAGTGGATACGACTCTCTTCTGTAAAACGTCTAAGAAGGACATTTTAATTTGTCAAATTTATGTTGATGATATTATTTTTGGAACATCTAATTCTTCACTTGGAAAGGAGTTTGCTAAGTCTATGCAGGCTGAATTTGAAATGAGTATGATGGGAGAACTCAAGTATTTTCTGGGGATTCAAATCAATCAGACTTCTGATGGAACTTATGTTCATCAAACGAAGTATGTGAAAGAACTTCTAAAGAAGTTTAATCTTTCTGAAAGCAAAGAAGCCAAAACTCCTATGCATCCAACGTGTGTTCTAGGTAAGGATTAGGTAAGTAAGAAGGTAGATCAGAAGTTGTACAGAGGTATGATTGGATCTCTTATATATTTAACTGCTTCTAGACCTGACATTTTCTTCAGTGTTTGTTTGTGCGCTAGATTCCAATCAGATCCTAGAGAATCTCACTTAACTTCTTTTAAGAGAATTCTGAGGTATCAGGAAGGTACTACTAATGTTGGTTTAGTCTACAGAAGATCTAAAGAATACAACTTAGTAGGACTCTGTGATGCTGACTATGCTGGAGATAGAATTGAAAGGAAAAGTACTTCTGGAAGTTGTCAATTTCTTGGAAGTCACTTGATCTCCTGGTACAGCAAGAAGCAAGCTACGATTTCCCTCTCAACAACAGAAGCAGAATATGTTGCTGCTGCTGGTTGTAGCATACAAAGGCTCTGGATGAAGAGTCAGCTAGAAGATTATCAAATATATGAGAGTAACATTCCTATTTTTTGTGATAATACTTCTGCCATATGTTTATCTAAGAATCCTATCTTACATTCCAAAGCTAAACATATTGAGATTAAACATCATTTCATTAGGGACTATGTTCAGAAGGGTGTTCTCTCTTTAAACTTTGTGGATACAGACCATCAATGGGCTGATATCTTTACAAAACCCCTTGCTGAAGATAGGTTTAAGTTCATTCTGAAGAATATCAGTATGCATTTATGCCCAGAATGAGAAGATGAGAAGGTCTTACGTATGGCTAAGTTCTGAAATGTGTGGGATTATGTTTTTATAAGAAGTTCTGATAATGATCAATTAGAAGTTCTGATTCTGTTATTACTAACGTTTCATTATCTAAGTTGATTCAGAATCTCTTTTAAAGTAAAAACAGTTGTCACCAGTTTTCCAGAAAATGAACACGTGTTCACTATTTTTGGACAAGCATGCGTGCAGTTGAGGAGACGCCTCCCTAGGTAACCGTGCAAATCATTTCATTTTGTCACTTTATCTCTCCTAACGTCATATCTCATTAAATGCAAATTGATGTCATGTTTTTCTGTAATCATTTCATTTAAACCATATTGCATTTATTATTTTATTTTATCCAACCTTTTAAATACTCCTCTTCATTTTCATTTCATCTTTTTCACTCTCTCTCTCTTCATTCGTCCCACTCTTTCTTTTTGCATTCAACGCATAAACCCTAGTTTGTGTCTGCAACTTAGCATTTCACCATGAATCCTTCGTCTAGTTCTTCAAGCCAAGTAGAAGTTTCTTCCACTCATCTGGTTTTCAGCAAGCATGGGTATGCTCCATTGAAGACATGTTCCATTCCTACATCAGAAATGGAAGTTCTCTGTGAATCCTCAGTGGATTTTGAAAATCTGAAACTACATGGTTTCAAACCCGAAGCAAAGACAATGGCACAAGGCTGGTCAAACTACCTTAATAGATTGGTTGGACCAATTTATCTAGCTCTTGTGAAAGATTTATGGGCTCATGCAACGGTTACTCCAACTGCAATCATCTCCTTCGTGTTAGGGCATGAAGTTGTGATAACTGAGAAGTTGATAAGGAAGTTGTACAACCTGGATGATGATGAAGGAAGTACTGGTCCTCTTCATGCCAGAGTTAGTTGGCCACAGGTTGAAATACAAATATCTAATGCTTCTGGTCTTGAATCTCATCAAACTGGTGTATTGAGGCCGTTCTATCAAGTTTGGGCTGAGATTATTCTGGGATCTCTCCATCATAGAAGAAGATCGTTCTCCTCCACGTATATTAGTCCTGATCATAAATATACTCTTTTCTGCATTGGAAAAAGAATTGAACTCAACATATCCAATATTCTTTTTCAGAATCTGAAGAAGTCTATTGAAGAGTCAAGAGATGAAGAACGTGAGAAGTATCCTCACCTTCCATTCTGATCGAAAGTGATTTGATGGATTCCCTAAGGACTATTGGTACGTCCAAGTTCTTTGGAGTCATTCAAGGGCATGTTATCAATGCTTTTGATCTGCAATGGTTGGAACTTATCAGGGAGGTAACTTATGTTCCTGTAATCTTCCCAGATATTCTGAGCAGAAGAATTTCGGTTGAAGGCTTTGCTACCTTGTTCCAAGCTGAACTTAACAAGGCTGTCAAGCATTATTTGGAAGCTTTTGTAAGAACTCAATCTTCTGTTGATCCTGCATGGATTCGTGGAAGAGTACTTCCTTCTCTGGCTGACCTTCAAAAGAAGGATAAGAAGAAGCAAGAAGCAAGGCTAAAAAGAAAGGCTCAAGAAGAAGAATCCAAGCAAGCCAAGAAGCAGAGGGTCACCTTTGATCCTGTCAAAGTAAATTCCAAGGAATATCAAGAGCAGCGCATCAGGGAGTCCTTCCATGCTGAAAGAACTAACAACTTTCCCAGGCAAGTATACCAACCACCTCCTTCTGAGCCTCAAACTTCTCTTCCCATTCCAAACAATATCCAACCTCCTCCTTCTGAACCTCACAACACTTTCACCATACCAAATCCTCCCCCACCATCTCTTTCTACACCTGTCTTGAACACTACTCCACTAAATACCTATCCCCCAACTCCTTCTGATATCCCATCCTCATCAACCCTCCCCACAGACATACCATCCTCATCAACCATCTCCACAGATATTCCATCTTCTTCAACCACAGCAGTTCCGCCTTCTCTATCCCATCCCTTACCTACCAGAAAATCCAACCCATACTGTCTCCTCTACCCTGAATACAAATTCACCTTCAACCCTCCTGAACCTGAACCTCATATCTACCTGGAGTTGTTCAGACATGAAGTTGTCCGTAGGCTGGATCTCTTGAGAGATGCCTTCTTCAATGACCTTGATGATGTTTCTACTAGAAACCTTTGGAGAAGCTTTCGCCGAGATTTTCAGGTTGGAGCTATGGCTGTTCAGAAGAGACTAGTGGTTGTTGCACCTGGTTATGCTGGATATCTTCTAGAAGTTGATGATGGAAAATACTTTCATCCCATCAGAAACAGGAGATCTCTTGAGGAGAAGATGTTTGTTGATGAATTGCTGGATAATCCTTGCAGGGATATTATGGTCTGGAGACCTAAGTATCCAGTTCTGACTGGAGACTTCAAGTCACTATTTGACTTTATGAGGGAGAATCCTTCTGAGGATGGCCCAAATATAGTCATTCCGGAAGTTGAAGGTCCTTCTGCCCCAAGGAATCTTGCTGCCATTCTTCAAGCTCTTGAGAATGGAGATTCTGATCTTCCTGCTCCAGAATATGAAAAAGATGCTTCTATGGGAGAAGCTGATGCTGAAGATCATCCTGCTGAGACTATTCCTGTTGAGGAAAATCAAGTTGATGATCTCACAATGGAAGCTGCGGTTGTGAATGATGTCCCTATGGACAGAAGTTCTAAAACCTCTTCTGGTGAACCCTCTCTTCTGGCGAAGACTCTAGAGGTTATTCAGAAGAACCAGGCTGAGATGGCTTCTCGAATGGACAAGCAAGATGATATCAACACTAAGTTCCGCTCCTTCATGGTGAGGCAGACTGAGAGCAATGTTGGGATTCATGAGATGCTGGTCAAGATTATGTCTAAGCTAGGGTCGTCTTAGTCCTTTGTGTCTTAGTTGTTTCTTTGTTTCTTGCATCTGTCTTCTATGCATCTTCCTTGTATTTTCTGATAATTCTCTTTTTCTATCAATGGAAATTATCCTCTTTTCTCTCATATTATTTTGTTTTTCATCTGAATCTTTTGTGTTTTTGATGTTATGAAAAAAAGGGGGAGAAATTGTGATAAATGATCAGATTTATTTTATCAGTTGCTGGGAGAAAGTCTCTACATTTCTAACAGAACTTGCAAGTTCTATGTCTATTGAGTGTTTTGCAGGATTGAAGAAAAATCTTAAAGCTCAACATGAGAAGCAAAGACATGAGGAAAAGCAATTTTGTATGGAAACAAGCTCATGGAAAATTGAAGCAAGCTGAGTGCTGTGAAGCTTCAAGATCAAAAGCAATAAGGAAGAATGTTATGATATTCTGATGATAGAATATGCTCTAACACATTCTTATTCCTTATATGTTCTGATGCATGTTTTAGTTCTAAATATACTTTGAAACATTATTGTTTTTGCTCTGATACATATTATATGTTCTGATACATATTTTATGTTCTGATTCATTCATGCTCTGACTTTTGTCGTTTAGTTTGTTCTGTAATATTTCAGGAAGTAGAGATGCTCTGATAATGCTCTGGTACATTCAACAATGTTCTGATACAATCTAGCATGCAATGATTCAAGAAGAAATTCAAGCTCTAAAGCTGTCCTATGGAAGCAAGAAGCAGAAGCTGTGAATGTTCTGAAGATCTAAGCATATGTGATCGTCTCAACTGAAATGGAAAATACTCAGGGAAGTATTTTATTTATAAATTTTCTTCCAGTATTTATTTCAGGGGGAGATTGTTAATCTCAGGGGGAGACATATTCACACACTGTGTTTATATGCTTATGCTATAGCTGTGTAATTGTCTTTAGCCGTCTGATATTCTGATTGCAAATTCATATCATTTATATATGTTTTTGTCATCATCAAAAAGGGGGAGATTGTTAGAACAAGATTTGTTCTGATCAATATTCTTAGTTTTGATGATAACAATGTATATGAATTTTGTATGAGATAATGTGGTACTCTAATACTACGCAATTTCCATTTCTGGAATTACAAAAAGAGTATGCACAAAATCAGCGCAAGAAGCACTGACTCAGAAGGTTCAGCATGCAACATCAGAACATGGTATGGAAAGACATCAGAAGATGGTCAAGCAGAATCAGAACATGGTCTATGGAAGCATCAGAAGAACTTGAGATCAGAAGTAGAAGCACTGAAGTTCTCATGGTATCACGCTAAGAAGCACTTCAAGGTCAAAAGACAAGAAGATGCTCTGCACCAAGCTGTTTGACTCTGATGATATTCAAACGTTGTTTACACAAACATCAGATCAGAAGCAAGTACAAGATGGCAGGCTACGCTGACTGACAAAAGGAACGTTAGAAGCTATTAAAGGCAACATCAGTAGACACAGCGAAAGCAAGGCTCGAGGTAGTTGACAAAAGAGTGAAACATTAAATGCAATGCTGTACAGATTACTCAAAGCATTAAATGCTCCCAACGGTCATCTTCTCAAATGCCTATATATTGAAGTTCTGATGAGAAGCTGATAATAACACTTGCGCAAAAATACAGAAACGTTGTCAAATTCAAAAGCTCTCAAAAACTTCATCATCAACCTCACTACATTGCTGTTGTAATATCTTAGTGAGATTAAGCTTAAACTTAATAGAAAATCACAGTTGTGATAATAGCTTAGTTAAGAAGCATTGTAACTCTTAAACAAATTTGTTTACATTAAGTTGTAAGAACTAGAGTGATTAGGTTGTTGATCAGAATACTCTAGAAAGTCTTAGAGGGTATCTAAGCAGTTTGTTCCTAGAGTGATCAGGTTGTGATCAGTACAGTCTAGAAGACTTAGAAATTGTCTAAGTGGAAAACCATTGTAATCTTGTGTGATTAGTGGATTAAATCCTCAGGTGAGGTAAATCACTCCAAGGGGGTGGACTGGAGTAGTTTAGTTAACAATGAACCAGGATAAAAATCATTGTGCAAATAGTTTTTATCTTATAAGTTTTAAAGCTACACTTATTCAAACCCCCTTTTCTAAGTGTTTTCTATCCTTCAAAGAAGACATTGACGATTACAGTGTTTAAAAAACAACATTGAAAACCGATCAATCAAACCAAACCATTTGAACAAAACCGGTTAGTTTGGTTTTCCAATTTTAAAAAATATCTTAAAAATTGAATCAAACTAAAACGATATAGATATCATTGATTCAGATTTTTTTGACCAAAAATAAATTCAAATCGATCGTATTACACCCCTACTTATTAGTTTCGTGTTTTAAAATGTTATAATATCTACAACATTAATTAAATATAAAAATATGACATTTATAATTTACAAAGCTCAACCTCCAAAATAAGGAGCCCCTCTTTTTCAGGCTATGTATAATGGAATCATTAATATATTTTTACTTGTGTAGTGGAAGCACTTGATTGAAAGAATGTTGAGAAGTGGTTGATACACTTGGATTGGATGGAATAGAAAATTTTGGGCAGACTTGAGAAATTGTGAATTTGGGAGAATTAGAGAAGTAGCTTAGAAAGTAATTTGATATGTTTTACTATAAACGAGAAAACTGGGAGAACCAACATGTATTAAACTAAAAACTCATCTAGAGATATATTTTTGCATTTTCTTATCGAGATGCATCTCTATATTATTTTTTTGTTAACATGAGACTATGGCTCACTTACGAATGAATATGGTGTGGATGGAGTGCGTTTGTAAATGCATACCCATATTCTAGGAACATTAATTTTTGTTTTTCACAAGGGTGCAATAAGCAATCTTCAATTGTATAGCATAGTGAAAAAATGAGTTATCATGTAAATTTTAATTGACGTTGAAAATACCTCAACAAGATTCCACTTTCACCATATGCCAAATCTTGTATTCCTTATCTTCATATGTTTACTGAAATCCAAGAACATTCTCCTCACCTGCTTGCTTACTAACAATTCATATGTTTACAGAAATGATTGCCATGCAACACAGTCTTAATAAATAAATAAATGTGTTTACATCGATAATCCAATCAGTAGTTAATAACAAAATATGAATGTAGGAGAAAAGGAGAAAAATGACTCGAGTAATGAGTTATACAGTGATAGTAGTATTCATAAGCAAGCAAGTCGATAGTTTTAAGGTAAGTGGTTTTAGCAAAGGTCTTAACTTGAAGTTGCTCAGAGTCGCCTAACAAAGGCGCATCGATTTTATATTGACTTAACTATTAAACAAGACATTTGTTCAAAAATGCTTTATAGGTAAAACAAAGAATTGGATAAAATTTTCACTTTGCTCATTATTCGCAGAGTCAACCCATTGAGGAAAATGTTGACAGTGCATTTGCGTGATCTGATGAGAGGGCGCTTAGAAGTGGTCGCATTTGTTGGCCGTATAATGAAATTAGATGACAAAAAGCTCTGCCTACAAGAGCTTTGACTTCAGATGTTTCAATAGGTGATGTCACCACTTGAGCAAAAATATTAACTATGTCAGGGATAAGGGAAACGATCTGCATTGCATTTAAAAATGGACAAGCATAGTTAGTTAGGACAATATTACTGCTTAACGAACACCAAAACAAAGAAAGAATCTCAATTTCTAACCGGAAACAATTACCAGTGGATTTGATGAGAATATAAGGGCGGAGAGACAACTATAGACAGCCATGGACTCCTCATGGTCTTCTTTCAAAGGAAGAACACTCAACAAAACAGGAAGAACCTAGAACCGAGACATGCATAGACAACATCCAATAAGAAAACATTTACCGAGTACAAACAACAAAATTAGAGGTGCAACATGCTATAAGTTGATAAATTCATATTTAATTGAGCGGAAAGTAATACAGATAAAGCAGGAAACCACCTGATTTAAAGGAACAGACTCAGGGTGCACCATAATCATCTTTGCCACAGCAGCGGCTGCATTATCCCTCACTGCATGATCAGGCTC
Source organism: Vicia villosa (assembly GCF_029867415.1). Lineage (NCBI taxonomy): Eukaryota > Viridiplantae > Streptophyta > Magnoliopsida > Fabales > Fabaceae > Vicia > Vicia villosa. The sequence goes on from NC_081180.1 coordinate 251,527,535, forward strand.
AGACTCATCAAACAAGGGGCGAAGCCCACGTAATATGTTGTCGAAGTATCTAGTATTGGATTAAAGAAAATGCAAGGTATACAAGATTGAACCATAAAAACAGGATATGTCTCAAAAATTGATAGACATAAATAATCATGTAAGCCAACCCTCATAAGCTAACCTAAAATAATAGAAAGATTAGTGTATATCAGTCAAAAGGGTAGCATGAACAGGATACTTCAAAGCTGAATCGCCACCATTTTTGCACAACTCCCCAACACAATATGCGGCGTTCCATCTATTTGCCACATCAGATGACGCTAATTCTGTAAGCACCGTAGGCATTACTCGCTGAGAAAATAATATCACATTTTACAAAACAAACAATTCTCAGAATTCTAAAATTTATAAAATAAAATTAAAAATCCAAAAAAGGCAACAGAATTACATCCACATAGTCTGCAATAGGAAAACCCATGTTCTCAGCAACTTCAGCAAGGACCCCAACAACCCTGTTCCTATCTCGAGGGGGACGGGAAGCTTTCTGCATTTCAAAGTGAGAACATTAGTTTATGATTTAATTCTACATTCTAAGTGTACAACTTTTTGGTTGCAAACTCACTGCAAATTTCATCAAATGATCAAATAGATTTACAAAAATGGGAGCAAATTGAGCACCCATGGCCTTTGCAAATGCAGGAATAAGATCAGAAACTGCATCCATAAGAACTTCATCATGTGACCTATCTTCGTCATCAATTTCACTGTCTGACTCTATCTGCTGACAAGCAGATTGCTCCTGGAGCAACAGTGAAGTTGCATGTACAAGCTTGGGCAAGTCTGGTATAAAAAAATCTCACATTAGCCTTAGCTCAGAAAAATAACATTAGGCGATAGGTAACTCGATGCTTACATGGCTCAAGAGTTGCATAGCCATAATCTCTAATGATGTCAGTCACATTAGTGCAAGCTTGAGCAACCACTTCCTTGTATTCATCCTCAACCATAGTCTTGATGAAAGTATTCATCACAGTATCTGTGGAATCAACAAGACAAAATATTTAAAATCAACAGCTCATGATGACAATAACACAATTTTAAAAAATTGCTTTTCCAGACCCCAATTAATGCTCTCACCAAGAATTTCTTTTGCTTTGGCAGACCCCTCCTGAAAAGTAAGGGTAGTGTCATTTTGATGTAAGAAAAATGCTTAGAACAAAAGAGCGAGCATTTAAATTCAGAGAAAACACATTTTGTCACATACTATGTGGTGGCCCTCTCATGATAATCATGAAAAGCAAAACAATGGCTGACTAACCAAAATGGATACTCACACTGATAGTGAGTTAGAAAGAAGTAGGTTTATGAGAAACGTGTCAAACTTTTGGTCTAGACTTCTAGTAGAGCACTTAGCTGGTACAGTTGTCTAGATGCTTTAAGAAGCTTATACAGTTCCTAGCTAGCAATTCTGGTATAGTTAGTTAGCATTAGTTAATTATTAGCACTTATCTACTAGAATCGACAATTTTAGATCAAGTTTACAGCCAGCAACTCTTAGATTCTGTCTAAACTTTTCTCTCACATTCTATCTTTCCTTTACTTTCCCGCGTGTGGTATTTGTAATATAACGGTAAAAGTTAAAACTCAACTTAAGTATGGTAAACATAAAGAGTTAAATTTTGAAAAAGGAAATGGTGAAATGAGAAAAGAAGCAAGGGAGCATTGATTTACATTTTGGCTTTGGAATATTGCATGGGCTGCAGTTAAAGTATCTGCAGTTAAAATCAAATATACATCAGTATTCAATGATTATAATATATACATAGTCAATAAATAAAACTGAGAAATTTGAGAGCACATATAACATGGACATAAGTGCATATATGAATCCTTGTGAGTAAAAAAGGTAAAATATCATGAAAAACGGTCAGCTTACTTCCACTGATTATTTCTTAATGGTTTGAGTGCTAGGTTTAATGTATCGGCATGGGATTATTGGGTCTGAGTTATTAAGAACAATTTTAAACACATTTTTATGCTGAAACAACCAGAAACAAATACTTAAGAAAAGTATAAGAATCATGTCATGCATTAACAGCACGAAACAAACTGCAGAAAACAAGAGTAGTCAAAACAAATAAACACAGGTAAAATAAAAGGAAAGTAATTTCCACCTACATTTTAAACCAGTGATTGCCTGAAGTCTAACATCATCATGAAAATGACAGGAGTGTTTAACCAAGATTCTTAGTGTCTCCTCCAAATAGCTTATCATGATTTAAGAAATCAAATATTAACTTTTAGTGTTGATTTCTGTCATAGAGGAATAACTATAGAAAAGAAAGTAAAAAGTAATCCAGCCAAAGGATACGGAGCATAAGAGATGGCTGTATGCTGTGCAAATAAACCAAGGGCCTGGGTTGCAGCTACCTTTTCATCCAATACTCCAGTTTGAATACTTATATTACGAACCCTTGCCTCGTCATGGGCTTCATCGTCAGATGAAACTCCTTCAAATCCATTGGCAACCTCAGCGTTGCAATCATCAATGTCAATAGCAGAGTCATCATTAAGATTGCAGGAAGTAAATGCAAGAGGCACAACAAGAGGGAGATACTGTTTACCAATAAAAAATTTCACCAGTAAGAGTGAGCATGATATAGGAATTACATTAAGTCAATATAAATGCAAGAGGCACAACATGAGAAAGATCCTGTTTACAAATACAAATTTTCACTAGAAAGAGCAAGCATGATATTGAGTCAACATAAACAGACCTGTGCGAAACTGTCACCCAAAATCTCAGCAATATTGCTGAAGAATCCGTGAGTGTACTCCCGAAGCTCACTATACTCCAAACCAAACCCCTAAAAATAACAAAAGAAATCATATTATTCCAGTAAGAAGGTAAAATGCAAAATCAGAAACAGTGTTAAGTTTAAAGGTAATTACAGAAATTGCAGCTTCTATATAAGGAGGTAATATTGGTTCCATTCTCGTTTTCCCTAGAGACATTGCAACCATTCCAACTAGTTTTGTTGCTCTTGCACGTGAACGGAGATCCTCATCATTAGTTAGCACAATGAAGTTTTTCATCAACTCTAATACCCTTTCAGCATAAGGAAAGAAAGCTTGCTTTGCAGCAGAAGCAATAGAAACAATAGCAGACTGCAAGGGTGTCAAGGAGGAAAGTAAAGATTTAAATATCATAACAAGTACTTAAAAGATGTTTCAACGTAATTATAGCAATCTTTACAGCAAACAGAATCCTCTCCATACCATGCATGTTTCTTTTAAAATGCGAGAACTGTTTTGGAGAGATGCTAAAAGCCTTGCCATTAACGAATCTAGAAAGGGAAGGATTTCATGACCAATGTTCTCACAAAAAGCAGCCAAAGCATAATATGACTTTTCCTGCATAAATTAAATGCAATGCTCTTAAGTGCAAACATTTTGTTTGGTAGTAGCAGATCATCTATTATTCTATTATATTGATAAACCATTCCCATCTCCAAATGTATACCTTCACTTCAACAGATGCATCATCAAGAGCGTTTAAAATGCAGGGAAGGACACTCTCATAATGGGACACGATTTCAGGCTGTAAGTACTCAGCAAATTGACGCAAAGCAAAAGAAGCTGCTACTCTGACCATTTGTTCGGGATCCCTGAGAGCGGCCAGGACAATATGGAGAACAGGCTCCAGATTTTGTTTCAAGAGTTCCAAACAACCTTCAGAAATGACACCCAATGCAGTAACGGCTGCTTCTCGAAACTTTGGGTTTGCATTTTGATAGCTTACAGAAGCAAATTCAAGAACAGGTGGGAAAACATGCATTGGGATGTTCAAAGCCATTGTATCAATAACTTTTGCAGCAGCTCGATCAGGTGCAAGATCATCATCTTCGTCTTCATTGGTTGATTCAGCAAGCAAAGGGCATAAAACATATAAGATAGGGATGACCAGCTTATGCTTTTCCAAAATATTGGACTTGTACTTTGCCAACCAAGAAATAATCTGAATTGCCTGTTAAATAAAGCCAGTAACATTAAGTTAGTGAGCAAAACAATTTTGAAAGCAAGGGTATAAAAAGTCATGGCGGTATGCATTATGATCCAAACCAACCTGATGGCATGTGTTAGACTCCAAAGTTTGAGTTGAGCAAACCTCAAGCGAGAACTGTACTATGGATTTGACTGAATCTCCAAGAAGAGGTGCAGGAGATTTAAGCAACCCATCGAAAATTTCAAAAGCAAATATGGCAACATCTTCTTCTCCAGAGGCAAGGGACTGTCTTGATACATGTAAGATGCTTGGAATAAACTCACGAAACCTAATCTGTATATGATAAAATTGAAGTTATCAAAACTTGAAGTAAACACAACAATATAAGAAGCAATACACTGAACTGAAAAGTTGATTACAAGCCTCTAACCAATTTCATTGTAGCTTGAATGCAATGGATAATAAAGCATCACTGTTGAGTTACTAATACCACCTATGATGTCTAACATCATGAGAAAATATTATTGCTGGGTGAGAAGTTATTTCAGATAACACATGCAGCGTTTTATTTTAAAAATTACTACAGCTCATGCTGGTGCAAAATATTGAACAGTGAGCACAACAATTTTTCACTGAGACCCTATAAGTTAAGTTAAATTCCAAAAAATGCTGATTGTCTAAGAAACAATTCATAACATTGTCACTAACACCAACAAAGTAAATTAAATACCTAAAAATGCTGATTGTCTAAGAAGCCATTCATAATAAATAAAACTCCTAATATCCTTCCTGTGTCAACATACTTCTGGGGGGTCCTACGACAATTCCTTGACTAGCATAAGCTCAACAAAAAAAAATTTAGAAGTCCTATGAAATATCAAAGAGTATTTGATACTTAAATTTAATGCATATTTTCCTGGAAGAGTTGACATTGTTAAGCATTGTTTGTTCTTATTCTCCTTCATTTTACCTTTTTTCTAATGGTTCTTGTTAGTTAGAATATACAGATATGTTCTTATATTCTAACAGTTCTATAACGCGAGTTGATTGCAATAAAGAAATTTAATTCAATTCTATCAATGTGTCACTTTTAGGATGTATCGTTATGATAGTTTCGGATAAAACAAGGACAATTGTTTTTTCTGCTAGCTAGCCGATTAGTAGATCACTTAGAGGTGGTTGATTAGTATTAATTTCTGAATTTAAAACAAAAATCCTTCAACAAATACTGGCTGGCAATGAAATGCACAAAGCTTACTAACAAGAAGAAAAAAAATACAAAAATTTAACAGAAACAATAAACATTTCAATCACACGAACAACACAGACATACGTACCACTTCATCCCCATCATGAGTGACTTCCATAAAAGATCGCACTGCCCTGGCAAAATTTAGCGCAGTTTTTCATAAGCAAAAACAGAAAACTCTAATAAATCATTTCTTTCAAGTTCGTACGCATATACACTTACTTGAGAGCAGCAACTCGAACCCGGTTGCTAGTCTCATCCTGCAAACACTCAAGTAAAAGAGCTTGCAGATCCGCCAAATGCGGCCGAAAAGCATTCCCAACCGTTTCAGTTAACGAGCTAAACAGAATCAATGCCACCTAACAACATTCCAAAATCAACAAAACTAGATCAAATTCTATTACAGATTTCACAATAGCAACATCAAATAATGAATAATGAAATATCCAAGTAAAATCAAACATACATAGTTGTTCTAATCTCACTACAATACATCTACATGTACACTTACCTCACGTTGATTCTCTTGAGGACTCTGACTACTATGAATGAGAAACGGAAATAACTCCGGCCACTCGCCGGACGGAACGGCGTACTTCGCAACAATGCTAACAACATTCGCACTCGCTTTCCTAACCGGAGGACTGCAATTAACAAGATTAATTGATTGATTAGGTAATTAATTGATTGATTAGGTGATTAATTGATGATTTAGAACCTGTGTTCTAGGGTAATGCTTTGGATGAGTGAATCTTTGACGAGTTGTTTATCGTGAGGAGAGAGTTTGGACCAATGACCGGTGAGTTTTTTACGGAGGAGAACGGCGGCGAGTTGGCGGACGTTAGGGGTTTTGACGGTGCGTAATTGGAGAATGAGAGCGGGGACGACTTGAGGATCATTGGCGAGGCGTTCGATTTGGTCTTCAGCTTGACGGCGAGCGTCGTTGTCCGGCGTCAGAAACTGGATCAGCAGAAGCTCCAGAGACTGCGCCATCGCTGAGTATATCGCCTCTGAGGGTTTTGCTTTGAAGTGGAATAGAGAGGAAAAGGTAAAATGAATGACTTTCGAAATTTCGGCTATTTATACCATCTCACAGACTTTTGGTGTGAAATTCCGAAAAAGCTTTCCGTTTTTAGAACCAGTCATTCTATTTTATTTTAGGAAAATACTATTTGTTACGAAGGAACAAATAGAAGAATGGCAAGAATTACACTAAACCCACCCCATGTTTCCGTATAGAGCTATGCTACTGGGTACGAAGCGAAACACACGAAGGCAAAATGTTTAGTTAGAAAAAAATATAAACGTGGCATTATACGGAAACATGGGGTGGGTTTAGTGTAATTCTTGCCATTCTTCTATTTGTTCCTTCGTAACAAATAGTATTTTCCTTCCGTATAATGCCACGTTTATATTTTTTTCTAACTAAACATTTTGCCTTCGTGTGTTTCGCTTCGTACCCAGTAGCATAGCTCTTTATTTTATTTCATAATTGAATATAAATTCTATTTTCTTTTTTAAATTAATATTTTCAGATATGTATTTGTGTAAAATGTCTTGCTGTGTTTTTTTATTTAATATTAGGTGTATCTGAATAGGAAATTTGTGCATCAACAATACAACAAATAGGTAAATATTAATAATGTCTCTATTGAAAAAAGAAAATTGAAAATAGAAAAACGATTAAAGTAAACAATTTAAATATACAATTAAAAATCAAATTAAGTCTAAATTTTTTTGGATTTTTTCAAAAATATAAAAACAAAAAATAAATCAAATAATATAGAAAATCAAAGAAATTAGAGTTTTGATCCCTGATTTTTTTCCTCTAAAATGATCCGGTGAAATTTCTATTCAAATTTAATTTTTTAGAAAATCGAGTTTTTTACGATAGGTCGCGTAAAGGCCAAAAACACATGAACGCAAAGGGCAGAATACGAAGATACGGTTCCTATGATTCTAATATTGGATAAAATCGACACAGAGTCACCATCAACAACGTCAATTTCAATGAAAAACGTGTAGTAAATTGGATCAAAGGTATTTTCCAAAATACATCTCCGAATTTAATATAGAAAATTTCTGAGATGCATCTTCATATCAATTTTTGGCAAAAACGGGGTAGTTGCTTGATTTATGAAGGATGAGATGATTTAAGGTGCGTCTGAAATGTATCTCTAAAAAATTTGAGAGTAATTTTGGATTTGCAGAGGTGTGAACCACGCCACAAGAGAGTGAAAAAAAATTGCCAAAATTTATGGTACAAGACCAAAGAAGTTGGTTCCACACAAACAAAAAGGACAAAAAGAGAGGTGAAGAGCCAAAAATTTCTACAATTTTATTTGGAAGTTCGGAGGGAAGGGGGATTAAAAAAATAACCTTTTAAAATAATATAGAAAATTTTTTAATATTTTTTGAAAAATAAAATTTGTTTAGAATGGTAAAATAATGATCATCATTAATATATTTTGTTTTTGAAATTGTTTTTGTAATACTAAAACATTAGAATTATAACCGAATAATTTCTCTATAAACACACCAAAACTATCATTCAATACAAATTTTAAATTTTCAAATTTACAGGATTTTTGATGATACGAAAGAAAAAAAAACCTCCAAAACTCATTCAACAAAAATCTTTCTATTCTTCTCACCTAATCCTTCTTATTTTTTAAAATCTTCCCCTCTCTTCCTCTCCCTAACATTAGCCTAAGAAAAAGAGAATATCTTGACTATAAAAAAAATTAAAAATGGGAAAGGAATACCTATTTTTCCATATACCCTATAGAATACAAAGAAAATTAAATGATATGAAATAGAATGGAATATCCATCAATTATTCTCAAATTCAAACAATAGAATTTCATTTTTTTTTACCACTTCATTTGTATCTTAAAATTTATTGAATAATCAGGGCAAATAATTTATTATATAAACCTATTACATTTATTATTCAATGAATCTATAAACTAATTATTTTTTATAAATAGGACCTTATAAATTAAGCAGAAATGTACTGCGAGAAAGCAAAAAGGTCATGAATCATTTATGTCTTTTGAATAGTTGATTTTGTGAGTGCAAGATGTGTTTTAAGTGATGTCAAAACTTGCTGCTAAATATTGGATGTGTCTCAAGTCAATCATACAAATTAGGATGCTTCAATATACTAAAAGCCAGCAAATTTGAAAGTTCCAAGCTCACAGGTCGACCTACACAGGATGTGAGTCGACTCACACAGTGAAAGACTCGGTCTACTGGGTTTTTGAGGTCTTCAGGTCGACCTACAAGAACCTCAGGTCGACGCATAGAATTTTAGGTAAATCTCGGGTTTAATCAGGTCGACCCTCAGGGCGACTCATTCTGGGATGCTTGTTTGGTCAGCATGCATTGACGCATGGCCCTGTTTAGGTCTGAAGGATAGAAAAACACTTAGAAAGGGGGGTCTGAATAAGTGTGACTTTAAAAACTCTTAAGATAAAAACAATGAACACAATATTTTTATCCTGGTTCGTTGTTAACGAAACTACTTCAGTCCACCCCCTTAGAGTGATTTACATCAACTGAGGATTTAATCCACTAATCAATCTTGATTACAATGGTTATCCACTTAGAAACACTTTAAGTCTTCTAGAGTATACTGATCACACCTTGATCACTCTAGGAAATCAACACTTAGAAACTTCTAAGTCTTCTAGAGTTTACTGATCACAACTTGATCACTCTAGGAACCTTTTACAAATCAATGTAAAATAATTGTTTACAAGAGTATTGAAATGCTTCTTAGAAAGCTATAATCAGAAGTGTCATATTTCTCTTATGTTCTAAGCTTAACTCTCACTAAATATTATAATTAAAGTGAGGTTGGAGATGAAGTTCGTATGAATTGATTTCAGCAGCGTTTCTTTAAGTTTACAAGAATTGTTATTATGCTTCTGATCAGAACTTCATATATATAGGCATTTGAGAAGATGACCGTTGGAATGCATTTAATGTGTTGCGTGTCTGGACAGCTTTGCATTTAATATTTTCACTGTTTTGTCAACTACCTCAGCCATGCTTTTCTCTGTTATTACTGACTTTGCCTTTTGTAGCTTCAACGTTCCTTTTGTCAGTCAGAGATTAGACTTCGTGGCCTGTCATCTAGTACTAACTTCTGATCTCAGATTTTGAGAATACAACGTTTGAATAATCAGAATCAGAGTTACAGCTTGGTGCAGAGCATTTTCTTGTCTTCTGACTTTGAAGAGTTTTTAGCGTGATACCACAAGAACTTTAGTGCTTCTGCTTCTGATCTCAAGTTCTTCTGATGCTTCATAGACCATGTTCTAATTCTGCTTGACCATCTTCTGATGTCTTGCGAGAGCATGTTCTGATGTTGCAATCCAAAATCTTCTGAGTCAGTGCTTCTTAACGCTGAATTGTGCATACTCCTTAGATATTTCCTAAAATGGAAAATGCATAGGATTAGAGTACCACATTGTCTTATAAAAAATTCATATACATTGTTATCATCGAAATAAGAATATTGATCAGAACAAATCGTGTTCTAACAAGGTCGTCGCATGGATAATTGAGGAAATCTCGGGTTTGAACAGGTCGGCCCTCAGGTCGACTCATGCAAGTAATAGGTCGACGCACATGAAGCATAGGTCGACGCGTGCATACGATCTTTGCAAGCTGGTGGAACCACGGGTTTGAACAAGTCGAGTCTCTCATTCTTCAGGTCGATCTGTCGCTTCGAATCTAAGAATTTCTGCTGTTTGTTTTGCTGTTGCTGTTCTTGGAATAAAAGGAAATCATTGTAGTTTTGTCACAACAACAAGAAAAGTGAAAGATATACACAAGACTCTTATCATCTTCAACCTCTTACTCATCCATTGACAACTACATATAACAATTCTTGTCAATCATGGTGAGGAGCGTGTGTTGATAACATTTGACGCTAGATTCAGTTCTTGTTCGGGTTAAGAGATTGTGGATTTTTCTTGAATAAAACTTTAGGGTTTTGTCCTACAAGATCAAGTGTGATTTGGGGGTTTTTGACGATCGCTTCACAAGTATCCGACTGTGCTTAAGGGTTTGAGGGATCCGTGATTTACTCAACAAGCTAGCAGCAACTAGAGAATAGGGAAGGAAGGATCGGGGTCGAGATTCATGGGGATCGTCGACAATCACTTGGTTCTACTTGAATCAAGGGAAGAGAAGTGTTTAGATTCAATTTTACTGCACTATTGTAATTGGTAATCGATAAACTTTTCTCTTGTTAAGACAATTTGCATTTAATACATACTATCCTAATTCCATTTGGAGTTGGAGTTAGGGGCAGACATACCCTACACGAGGACAATAAGGGGAATTGCCTAAAAAAATACTGCGTTCTTTACTGTTTTTTCGATTTACCTTTTCGTATTTGTTTGTGGTAAAATTCATATTTGAGCAAAAGTTAAAACTTGGTGAAAAGCGAACACTTGCGATAAAATTCCAAACACAACTTTTGCTAAATTTTTTGTTAAACAGATAATTGTGAGTAATTACATATCGTGTGTAGATTAACAAATTGGTAATTTCTTTGAAGTGCACAATTTGTTTCATTAATTTTTCATCAGGTTTTTTTCACGCATATCCGGCATCCGATAGCTTGATCGTTCTAGACGATTTGTTTATTTCCGAGGCAACAAAGTTTTGAACACTAATTTTTAGTAAAATTTAAAAACGGTGGTCTATTCACCCCCTCTAGACCTACCTCATCGTCTAACAGATTAAGTTGTTTCTAAATATCATTGTTTCAATTTTTCCGCCTTATGGTATGCAAGCTGCGGTACAAGAAAATGTTTCAAACCTCAAATACTTTACAGTCTTATGGTGAATCAAGTTTCGAAACAAGGCAATAGCATGCACAAAACCTGAGAATATATAACTTATAACTTTGTGGTGACTCCTTATGGTGAATCAAGTTTCGAAAAAAGGCAATAGCATGCACAAAACCTGAGAATATATAACTTATAACTTTGTTAATACTTTACAGTCTTATGGGTGAATCAAGTTTCGAAAAAAGGCAATAGCATGCACAAAACCTGAGAATATATAACTTATAACTTTGTTAATACTTTACAGTCTTATGGGTGAATCAAGTTTCGAAACAAGGCAATAGCATGCACAAAACCTGAGAATATATAACTTATAACTTTGTTAATTCGTTCACATTCTCAAACGTAAACAAGACATCCTCACATTCTCAATGACACGACTTTCACCCCTCAAAACCGGTGAAAGCAAAGACAACATCAAAATTTCATCATGCGGAGGAAAAGAAAATGAATATAACTTGGAAAAAAACAAAAGAAATAAATAAAATAAAAAAGAAGAAAATTTACGACTCGAAAATAACAACCGAATAGACAATGTAAGGAACAGCAGCAACCTGCAACAATAAAAGTAGTAACCATTATTACATCAGTGAATAAATATAGTAGCCATTATATATAAGTTTGTTTTATTGAAGACAAGTAAATTTGCCATTTGTTGAGACTAACATTAGAAATTGGTACACTACAACATTCAGGACTATAGGGACAGAGATATGTTTATGGTGTTTAGTAGAAAACCATTTATTGTCAAAAAGTTTTAATATTTCTCAGAGGAAGCATACCTGATAAAGTCGGAGATAATCTGCCTTGATAAACAGCTCCACTTAACTAATAAACAAGACATTTGTTCAAAAAATACTTTATGGGTAAAACAAAGAATTGGGTAGAATTTTCAATATGCCCATTGTTGGTACGGTCAACCCATTGTGGAAAATGTTGACAGTGCATTAGCATGATCTGGTGAGAGGGCGCTCAGAAGTGGTTGCATTTGTTGGCCGTATAATGAAATTAGATGACAAAAAGCTCTGCCTACAAGTGCTTTGACTTCAGATGTTTCAATAGGTGATGCCGCCACTTGAGCAAAAACATTAACTATTTCAGGGATAAGGGAAAGGATCTGCATTGCATTTAAAAATGGACAAGCATGGTTAGGTAGGACAATATTACTGCTTAAGGAACGCCAAAACAAAGAAAGAATCTCAATTTCTAACAGGAAACAATTACCAGTGGATTTGATGAGAATATAAGGGCGGAGACACAACTATAGACAGCCATGGACTCCTCTTGGTCTTCTTTCAAAGGAAGAACTCTCATGAAAACAGGAAGAACCTGTAAAATAGAACCGAGACATGCGTAGACAACATCCAATAAGAAAACATTTACCAAGTACAAACAACAAAATTAGAGGTGCAATATGCTACAAGTTTATAAATTCATACTGAATTTAGGGAGAAGTGATACAAATAAAGCAGGAAGCTACCTGATTTAAAGGAACAGACTCAGGGTGCACCATAATCATCTTTGCCACAGCACCAGCTGCATTATCCCTCACTGCATGATCAGGCTCAGACTCACCAAACAAGGGGTGAAGCCCGCGTAATATGTTGTCAAAGTATCTAGTATTGGATTAAAGAAAATGCAAGGTAGTATTGGATTAAAGAAAATGCAAGGTATACCGGATTCAACCAAAAAAACTGAATAAATCACTAATATTGATTTACATAATTATATAAGCATATACCCCCATAAGCTAACCTAAAATAATAGAAAGATTAGAGTATATCAATCAAATGTGTAGGGTAGCATGAATAGGATACTTCAAAGCTGAATCGCCACCATTTTTGCACAACTCCCCAACACAAAATGCGGCATTCCTTCTATTTGTCGCATCAGATGACGATAATTCTTTAAGCACCGTAGGCATTACTCGCTGAGAAAATAATATCACATTTTACAAAACAAAAACAATTCTCAGAATACTCACACTTATAAAATAAAACTTAAAATTTAAAAAAAAAAAAAAAACAGAATTACATCCACGTAGTCTGCAATAGGAAAACCCATGTTCTGGGCAACTTCAGCAAGAACCGCAACAACCATGGTCCTATCTTGAGGGGGGCGGAAAGCTTTCTGCATTTCAAAGTGAGAACATTAGTTTATGATTTAATTCTGCATTCTAACTGTAAACCTTTTTGGTTGCAAACTCACCGCAAATTTCATCAAATGATCAAATAGATTTACGAAAATGGGAGCAAATTGAGCACCCATGGCCTTCGCAAATGCTGGAAGAAGATCAGAAACTGCATCCATAAGAACTTCATCATGTGAACTATCTTCGTCGTCAATTTCACTGTCTGACTCTATCTGCTGACAAGCAGATTGCTCCTGGAGCAACAGTGAAGTTGCATGTACAAGCTTGGGCAAGTCTGGTATCAGAAAATCTCACATTAGCATTAGCTCAGCAAAATAAAAATAGGCGATAGGTAACTAGAAGCTTACATGGCTCTAGAGTTGCATAACCGTAATCTCTAATGATGTCAGCCACGTTAGTGCAAGCTTGAGCAACCACTTCCTTGTCATCATCTTCAACCATAGTCTTGATGAAAGTATTCATCACAGTATCTGTAGAATCAATCCGACACGAGATAAATTAATAACTCGTGATGACAATAACACAATTTAAAAAATTGCTTTTCCAGACACCAATTAATGTTCTCACCAAGAATTTCTTTTGCTTTGGCAGCCCCTTCCTGAAAAGTAAGGGTAGTGTCATTTTGACGTAAGAAAAATGCTTAAAACAAAAGAGCAAACATATAAATTCAGAGAAAACACATTGTCACATATTATGTGGTAGCCCTCACCACATGATAATCATGAAAAGCAATACAATGGTTGACTAAGCAAAATGGAAACTCTCACTGATAGTGCGTTAGAAAAAATTATGTTTATGAGAAACGTGTCAAACTTTTGGTCTAGACTTCTAGTAGAGCATTCAGCTGGTACAACTGTCTAGATGCTTTGAGAAGATTCTACACTTCCTAGTTAGCTATTCTGGTATAGTTAGTTAGCATTAGTTAATTATTTGCATTTATCTATTAGATTCGACAATTTTAGATCAAGTTTACGGCAAGCAACTCTTAGATTCTGTCTAAACTTTTCTCTCACTTTCTATCTTTCCGTTACTTTGCCCCGCATGCGGTATTTGTAATACAATGGTAAAAGTTATAACCCTATTAAAGTATGGTAAACATAAAAAAAAAAAAAAAGGACTGGAACAGAATGGTAATTAAACAAATGTTGAATTTTGAAAAAGGAAATGCTGAAATGAGAAAAAAAGGAAAGGAGCGTGGATTTACATTTTGGCTTTGGAATATTGCATGGGCCGCAGTTAAAGTATCTGCAGTTAAAATCAAATACACGTCAGTATTCTATGATTATGATATATACATAGTCAATAAATAAAACTAAGATATTTGAGAGCACATATAACATAGACATATGTGCATATATGAATCCTTGTAAGTAAAAAAGGTCAAATATCAAGAAGAACGGTCAGTTTACTTCCACTGATTATGTTTTTATGGTTTGAGTGCTAGGTTTTATGTATCGGCATGGGATTCTTGGGTCTGCGTTATTAAGAACAACTTTAGACATGATAAAACACATTTTTAATGCTGAAACAACCAAAAACAATTACATAAGTACAAGATTCCTGGCAAGCATTAACAGTATGAAACAAACTGCAGAAAACAAGAGTAGTCAAAACACAATTAAAAAAAAATCGAATAGCAATTTCCACTTACGTTTTAAACCAGTGATTGCCTGAAGTCTAACATCTTCGTGAAAATAACTGGAGTGTTTAAGCAAGATTCTTAGTGTCTCCTCCAAATATCTTAGCATGATTTAAGAAATCAAATATAACCTTGTGTTGATTTCTGTCATAGAGGAACAACTAGAAAAGAAAGCAAAAAGTAATCCAGCCAAAGGATACGGAGCATATGAGATGGTTGTATACTGGGCAAATAAACCAAGGGCCTGGGTTGCAGCTGCCTTTTCATCCAATACTCCAGTTCTAATACTTATATTACGAACCCTTGGCTCGTCATGGGCTTCATCGTCAGATGAAACTCCTTCAAATCCATTGGCAACTTCATCATCGCAATCATCAATGTCAATAGCAGAGCCATCATCAAGATTGCAGGAAGAAAATGCAAGAGGCACGACATGAGGAAGATACTGTTTACAATAAAAAAATTTCACTAGTCAGAGTAAGCATGATATAGGAATTACATCAAGTCAATATAAATGTAAGAGGCACAACATGAGGAAGATTCTGTTTACAAATACAAAATTTCACTAGTAAGAGTAAACATGATATAAGACATACATAACTCAATATAAACAGACCTGTGCGAAACTGTCACCCAAAATCTCAGCAATATTGCTGAAGAATCCATGAGTGTACTCCCGAAGCTCACTGTACTCCAAACCAAACCCCTAAAAATAACAAGAAATCAAATTATTCCAGTAAGAAGGTCAAATGCAAAATCAGCAAGCGTTAAATGTAAAGGTAATTACAGAAATTGCAGCTTCTATATAAGGAGGTAATATTGGTTCCATTCTCGTTTTCCCGACAGACATTGCAACCATTCCAACTAGTTCTGTTGCTCTTGCACGTGAACGGAGATCCTCATCATTAGTTAGCACCATGAAGTTTTTCATCAACTCTAAAACCCTTTCAGCATAAGGAAAGAAAGCTTGCTCTGCAGCAGAAGCAATAGAACCAATAGCAGACTGCAAGGGTGTCCAGGAGGAAAGTATAGATTTAAATATCATAATAAGTACTTAAAAGATGTTTCATCGTAATTATAGAAATCTTTACAGCAAACAGAATCCTCCCCATACCATGCATGTTTCTTTTAAAATGCGAGAGCTGTTTTGGAGAGATGCTAAAAGCCTTGCCATTAACGAATCTAGAAATGGAAGGATTTCATGACCCATGTTCTCACAAAAAGCAGCCAAAGCATAGTATGACTTTTCCTGCACAAATTAAATGCAATGCTCTTAAGTCCAAACATTTGTTTTGGTAATAGCAGATCATCTATTATTCTATTATATTGATAAACCATTCCCATCTTCAAATGTATACCTTCACTTCATCAGATGCATCATCAAGAGCATTTAAAATGCAGGGAAGGACACTCTCATAATGGGACACGATTTCAGGCTGTAAGTACTCAGCGAATTGACCCAAAGCAAAGGAAGCTGCTCCTCTGACCATTTGTTCAGGATCCCGCAGAGCTGCCAGGACAATATGGAGAATAGGCTCCAAATTTTGTTTCATGAGTTCCAAACAACCTTCAGAAATGACACCCAATGCAGTAACGGCTGCTTCTCGAAACTTTGGGTTTGCATTTTGATAGCTTACAGAAGCAAATTCAAGAACAGGTGGGAAAACATGCTTTGGGATGTTCAAAGCCATTGTATCAATAACTTCTGCAGCAGCTCGATCAGGTGCAAGATCATCATCTTCGTCTTCATTGGTTGATTCAGCAAGCAAAGGACATAAAACATGTAAGATAGGGATGATCAGCTTATGCTTTTTCAAAATATTGGACTTGTACTTTGCCAACCAAGAAATAATCTGAATTGCCTGTTAGATAAAGCCAGTAACATTAAGTTAGTGAGCAAAACAATTTTGAAAGCAAGAGTATAAAAAGTCATCGAATATGCTTTATGATCCAAACCAACCTGATGGCGTGTGTTAGACTCCAAAGTTTGAGTTGAGCAAACCTCAAGCGAGAACTGTACTATGGATTTGACTGAATCTCCAAGAAGAGGTGCAGGAGATTCAATCAACTCATCAAAAATTTCAAAAGCAATTATGGCAACATCTTCTTCTCCAGCGGCAAGGCACTGTCTTGATACATGTAAGATGCTTGGAATAAATTCACGAAACCTAATCTGTATGTGATAAAATTTAAGTAAGCAAAACTTGAATTAAACACAACAATATAAGAAGCAATATTCTGAACTGAAAAGTTGATTACAAGCCTCTAACTGATTTCATTGTAGTGTGAAGGCAATGGATAATAAAGCATCACTGTTGACTTACTAATACCACCTATGATATCTAACATTATGAGAAAAAATTATTGCTGGGTGAGAAGTTATTTCGGATAGCACATGCTGTGTTTTATTTAATAAATTACTAAAGATCATGCTGGTGCAAAATATTGAACAGTGAGCACAACAATTTGTCACTGAGACCTTGTAAGTTAAGTTAAATTCCTAAAAATGCTGATTGTCCCAGAAACGAATAACAATTCATAGGTAAGAAACCCGAGGTAGAGAGGGAAGTGAAAAGATTTTTATTACCAGTAACATGATTAGACACACCAGAATCAAGAACCCAAGGTCCAAGAGAAGATGATTAAGAGAGGCAAGCGGATGAGTTACCAGTGTGTGCAACCGAAGCAGTTGAATCCGAGTTCTGATAATTTTGATACTACCTGAGAAAATCATTGTAGTTTGGCGTAAAGTTCTGAGGAGTTGCCATGAGTATCAGATCTGAAACAGTTGCATGGTGGCGAGTGTGGCGATAGAAAAATCGTCGGGATCGGCTGGATCGGAGGGGGTTAGTTTGTCGGAAGGTCGCCAGAAACAATAGCGGCAACAGAGGATGGCGGCAGCAGTCCGATGGTGACCGGAGATATTCGAAAACGGATGCCGGAATGAGTCACAGCAGTGTATGGAAGGCAAATCGGAGTTATGACACGGTTTGCCAAAAATTTCTCACCAGAAAACAGTGGGTCAACCGGGTAAAGCACGGTAAAGGGTTGTCTCTCAGTAGACTCTAGATACCATGTTGAAATACGAGAGACTAAGAGACATTTGAATAAATCGTGTTTTTTTTATAAAGCACTACGGATACTTTATTATATGGAGAGAGATTACAGCTAAGTACATGATATAGTCGATGTGGGACTATTCTATATACAAATATTCTTAACACTATATATTTACAAATATCAACACATAACATTGTCACTAACACCAACAAAGTGAATTAAATTCCTAAAAATGCTGATTGTCAAAGAAGCCACTCATAATAAAGAAAACTCCTAATAAACATCATGTATCAACATACTTCTCGGGGTCCTATGACAATTCCTTGATTAGCAAGGAGTTTTTGATATTTCAAATTTAATACAAATTTTCCTAGAAGAGTTGAATTTGTTAAGCATTGTTCATTCTTCTTATTCTCCTTCCTTTTACCTTTTTTCTAATGGTTCTTATGAGTTGTTAGAGTATACATATATGTTCTTATATTCTAAGAGTTCTATAAAGCGAGTTGATTGCAATAAATAAATGGGTTAATACCTATTTTCATCCCTATCATATGGGGTTGGTTCGAAAAATCCCTCTGCCAAAAAAAAAGTTGCAAGAATTCCCCTAACATTTAAAGATTCTCTCGTTTTAAATCTCGTAAAATTTTTATTTTTGAAACCAACCTTGCCACTTGATGGACTCTATCATTTTGAACCCTGTAAATTATTTTTTTAGTAAAACCAACCTTGCACGTCATGTTCCAGAAGGTTTAAAATAGCATAATCTACAAGATTATAGGGTTCAAAATGACTGAATCTTCAAATGGCAAGGTTGGTTTTAAAAACAAATATTTTACAAGGTTTAAAACGAGATAATCTTCAAATGTTAGGAGAATTCTTGCAACTTTTTTTTTGACAGGGGGTTTTTCAAACCAACCCCATATGACAGGGGTGAAAATAGGGATTAACCCTAAATAAATTAATTAATTCAATTTTACCAATGTGTCACAATGATAGCTTCGGATAAAACAAGGACAGTTGTTATTTCTGTTAGCTAGCCCATTAGTAGAATAGTTAGAGGTGATTGGTTAGATATAAAAAAGGGGGAAATCCGACAAGGGAGACTCATCCAGTACATTTGACAACTTTAAAGTGAAAGGAGATCTTTTGTGAAGGGAAAACCCTCGTTGGACATTCATTTGCATCTTTTATTGAGATTTCAATAACACAACTCTAACATTCTGGCTCCTCCTATCATTTTCTATCTCTTTTTTTTAGTTCCTAATAGTTGCATATTGAAATTTCTGAATTGTGAACTTAAGATAGCTAAAATCAAAATCCTTCACCAAATACCAGCTGGCAATGAAATGCACATAGCTTACTAACAAGAAGAAAAAATACGAAAAATTTAACAGAAACAAGAAATACTTCAATCGCATGAATAACACTGACACACTTACCACTTCATCCCCGTCATGAGTGAATTCCATAAAAGATCCCACTGCCCTGGCAAAATTTAGCACAGTTTTCCATAAGCAAAAAGAAAAAACTCTAATAAATTTCTTTCAAGTTCGTACGCATATACACTTACTTGAGAGCAGCAACTCGAACCCGGTTGCTAGTCTCATCCTGCAAACACTTAAGTAATAAAGCTTGCAGATCCGCGAAATGCGGCCGAAAAGCATTCCCAATCGTTTCCGTTAACGAGCTAAACAGAATCAATGCCACCTAACAACATTCCAAAATCAACAAAACTAGGTCAAATTATATTCCAGATTTCACTTAACAACATCAAATAATGAAATATCCAAGTAAATTCAAACCTACATAGTTGTTCTAATCTAACTACAATACATCTACAATTAAGTGAATTTGAAGATTGTAACTTACTTCACGTTGATCCTCTTGAGGACTCTGACTACTATGAAAGAGAAACGGAAATAACTCCGGCCACTCGCCGGACGGAACGGCGTACTTCGCAACAATGCTGACAACATTCGCACTCGCTTTACGAACAGGAGGACTGCAATTAACAATATTAGGTAATTAATTAAGTGATTAATTGAGTGATTAAGTGATTAATTGACGTTTTAGTTGAGGAATGAAGCAATGAACCTGTGTTCTAGCGTGATGCTTTGGATGAGTGAATCTTTGACGAGTTGTTTATCGTGAGGAGAGAGTTTGGACCAATGACCGGTGATTTTTTTACGGAGGAGAACGGCGGCGAGTTGGCGGACGTTAGGGGTTTTGGCGGTGCGTAAGTGGAGAATGAGAGCGGGAACGACTTGAGGATCTTTGGCGAGGCGTTTGATTTGGTCTTCGGCTTGACGTCGAGCGTCGTTGTCCGGCATCAGAAACTGAATCAGCAGAAGCTCCAGAGACTGCGCCATCGTATGTCTCTGTGTGAGGGTTTTGCTTTGAATACACACTAAGAAGAGTTTGGTGGTAGAGTAAGGTTTTATACTCGGTTGATTATACTGTTGCCGCAAAACAGGGTTTTGGTTTTGGTAAAGTTTTGTATTGATATACTGTTATTACTACTCTCTCGTGCCGTTGGTGTATACACTAGTACTAAACTAGTACAATACATGTGGCACAAAAATGGCATAAATCTTACTTATTTAAGTCTTTTGATTATTTTGTCTAGAGAAACATATATGGTTAGGGGAAAAATTTAACTTCGGCAATTGTACATGGGGATATTTAGGTATAGTAAAAAAAATAATAGAATTCAAAATATTTACTCTATTAGTTTGTCAACATGACCAAACCATCTCTCTCATACATAAAAGTCTCAAATCTGATCTGAATTGGAAATTTGTAATGCAATCTAGATTTGATGCTCTTATTAGAAATAAGACGTGGGATTTAGTTTCTTGTCCACGTGATGCTAATATTATTTGATCTATGTGGATTTTATGCATAAGAAAAATTCGGATGGCTCTTTTGAGCGTTATAAGGCACGTCTTGAAGTTAATGAGAGGTCAAAGATTGTAGGTGTGGATTGTAATGAAACTTTAAGTCTTGTGGTGAAACCAACTACTATTCGCACAATGTTCATTGTTGCTCTTTCAAAATCTTGGCTCATTCATCAACTGAATGTACATAATGCATTCTTACACGGCAATTAGGGGTGAAAATAGGCTGGGGCGAGCTAGGCTTTGCCAAGCCTAAGCCTGGCCTGTCAAAAAAACAGAAGCCTAAGCCTGGCCTATGGCCTGTCGTAGGCTTATTTTTTAGGCCTGAGCCTGGCCTTTTCGAAGGCCTGGTTAGCCTGTTAGCCTATATAAAAGCCTATTTGTTTTAGACATATGTATATAAGCAATTAAAATAAACTAACTAACTAAAAGATCAAGAGACTAAAAATTTGTTTGCATTGACTTATTTTAACTTACCTCTTAGCATAATTTTTACAAGACTATTTGTTTAAGAGAACTTATGAAAACATAGTTCATCAGATGTTTTCATCTTATTTTTATAAGTTCTTCAAGATAACCAAATTTTATTTATGTATTTTAATTCAAAGTATAAAACATAACATAATGATAATAAAAAAATATTCATATTTATTTAAATAGGTCGGCCTGATAAGCTTAAAAGGCTTCTTTTAGGGCCTGAGGCCTAGCCTTTTTAATTAAATAGGCTTATAAAAAAACCTAGGTCTTTTCTATTTAAAAATAATGTGTGGCCTGGCCTGAGCCTATATAGGCTAGCCTGTAGGCCCCTGTTATCGGCCTGGCCTATTTCCACCCCTAACGGCAATCTCCATGAGACTGTCTATATGCACCAGTAATTGGGTTTCCACGATCCTCGTCATCTAGATTATGTCTATCAACTGAATAAGTCACTTTATGGTCTCAATCAAATGCCCAGAGCATGATACCAACACTTTGCTGCTTATGTCGCCACCATTGGTTTCCACCATAGCACATCAAACCACTCCCTCTTCATATATTGGCAAAGTTCTGACATGGCCCACTTTCTTTTTATGTAGACGACTTTACCCATGCCCTTCGCAAATCAATTATGTCACTTTTAGCATTTGAGTTTGCAATGAAGATTTTGGGTCCCCTGAGTTATTTTTTAGGTATTGTTGTTTCTCTTCGTCCAAGTGGCATCCTTCTAAATCAAAGCACTTATTCCTCAAAGATCATTGAATGTGTTGGCATGGAACCTAGAAACCATCTGCCACTCTTGTTAACACCATTAAGAAACTTAGCACCTCATCCAACATGCCTCATGATGATCCATCTCTATGTCAGAGTCTTGCATAAGCTTTACAATATGTCACCTTTACTCGACCTAACATATCATGTGCAGTTCAACAAGTTAGTTTTCACATGCATATATCTCAGACAGAACAAATGCTTGCTCTCAAGCGCATTTTACGCTATGGCCAAGGTACAATATAATTTGAATTACATTTATCACCAACCCCTATCACACAACTTATTTCCTACAGTTACGTTGATTGGGGTGGATGTTCAAACACCACACGCTCCACGTCTAGCTAAAATATTTTTCTAAGTGACAACCTTATCTCTTGGTATTTCAAAAGGCAACCCACTCTCCCTTGTTCTAGTGTTGAAGATGAATTTAAAAGTGTTGCTAATGTTGTATCTGAGTCACGTTGGATTCACAATCTTCTTATGGAGTTCCATTTTCCTATTTCTCATGCCACTTTGGTGTATGGTGACAATATTAATGTTGTTTATCTCTTTTGTAATCCTGTGCAGAAGAAAAAAAATAGTTTTTGATTGTTTGCAAGCAGCACATGCTCAAGATTTTCTCTTTTATATCCATATTGATGGTCTGGGCCAACATATGTCCCCAGTAAAGTATCGTACCATCCTTAAATATTGTCTTATGGTTCCCCTATGATGAAGTTTTTCTCTATTTGTTGCAAGGCGTGCTTGAATACAATTAGGAACACATTATTCATTACAAGGAGCTTTCGAGATTCAAATGCCGACATGCCTTGGTTAGAGATGTCATATTTGTTATAATTAGGCATGTTGGATATCTGTGAAGAAAAAAATGTTGTTAATTTCTTGACTGACCAACACAAGGTGAGATCGACTCTTAAGACAATAAATGTTCCTGTGTATGAGTGGGTAGGAGGGAAACATGCATAAGTAGACATGACAGAGGTTTCCCCACTAATGAAACTAAAGACTAAAGATTTTACTGTGGGACACACAGCTCTCAAAGTCGCTTCTAGTAAAGTGGCCAAGCATGAGAAAACATTTTGTGACAATCAACATGTTTTCATACCATTTTTCTTTGACACTTGATTTTCTAGCACTATAAACAATTGATCTTTTACAGATAGTGCAATTACTCATGCATAACAATATTGTGTCTCCTAGAACTATGGATGTAAGTTTTAAGATGATCTGTTTGATTATCCAAATAAGGATAACGACACAATTTGTTCCGCGTTTGCATGTTGTTTATGTACAATATTAATTATACATGATCTCAATGTTTTTTCATATAATGATAATAATAGTTAATCTACTATCTAAGAATAACAAATCAATTGCATGCATTTCTACATTTATCTTTTCCATTCAAATTTTGTACACTTGCAAAAGGGAAAATATGTATTTCACAGATAGGCAAAATAATACAATTCTCTATCAATCATACGTAGACACATAACAAACTAAAATTGCACACTTTGAAATTCAAATTACACTATTACATACACTCATTCTCTTTCTTAATTAAAATTTCAAATCCCTTTTATATTTCCTTTTCCCACACTTTCTCATTTTCATTTTAATTTTTCCATATATTTATTTATTATCACTAAAAATACTAATAATCTATTTTTTTTATTTTAATAAAATTTAAAAATTATTTATCTCACGGGTCATTATCAAAACAATATCTATTTAATTTTAATCAACCATTGTCTTAATTTAAAAGATAAAATCTTTATTTTTAATAATGATTTTTTTCTTTCTCCATCTCATGTTTTTTCTTCTCTTTTTGTATGATTATTTAATACAATTAAATTTATATAACTATTATTCATTTTACAATTAAATAAGTCATTTCAAATTTTGTATTTGTATCTAAACACATTTTACATTGCATCAAATAATTTTTTATCTCACGGGTCATGATCAACACAATGTCTATTTTATTTTAATAAAAAATTATATTTATTTGAGAGACAATTTTTATTTTGAAATGTTAAAATCACTCATTTAAATTTTACATGAGTCTAGATATATTTTAGACAATATCTCAATGCACCCCATAGTTCTCTTACACACCGCGCCAAATTCTATTTTTGCCCCCAGCTTCTGTAGATGCACTTCCGGAAGTACCCCTATTTTGGAAAAAAAAAATTGTTTCTTTCTGTATGTACATCAACGGAAGCAAATGATTTTAGTTGAGGAAGCCTTTTGTAGCTGCATCTACAGAACGTGGTGACAAATAGAGTGTTCTGTGGGTGCACCTACAGAACAGTCTGCTATATTTTCAAATCATGTTCATTTCACTCCAAAACTCAATTTTTATTGCAAAAAAATGTAAAATTAAAGTAATGCATTTTAAAGACAATAGTTGTAAACTCGATTTTTTGAGGCGAACTGACTCCTTGCTCTTTTTTTTTATTTTTATATTTTTTTGCAAGAGTCGCCACCGACTTTTATTTTATCCAAATAGGAAAGGCATAGGAACAGGAAAGACCTTTTGACAGATTTTGGGTTCGGGGGGTTGGTTATACAAAGGGAAGGTTTTAAGCACCCTTTGTATCCATGGTTATCCATGGGCTCTTAATTTTGCTTAGATCACTTTTGTCTTATTTGATTTTGTTTGCTTGAAAAGTGAGTGTGGGCGTGTGTTGGAAAATGTTTTGACTTTGTAATAATCCTTGGCGGAAGTATGCAAATATCATTTTTTGAATGTTGTTTTTACAACGAGGTATGAAAAGTATTTGAACGTTTGATTTGAAAGACTTTGTAATGATCCTTGGCGGATGCCTACAAAGTTTTATCTTTTGAAATTTGTTTTTGTGAAAACAGTGATTGAAAGTTTTGATTGAAAAATAGTTTTGAAATTGATTTGAAAACAGAAGAAGTGAAGATGGACACTCGGTCACATAGGTCTGAAGAGTTTCACCGAGAATAATGCCCTTCAAATACTAGATGAAAGTTTTCAAAATAGATGAGAAATTTTGAAAATACGTTGTTTGAAAATGAAAGGTGTTGGGGCTTATACTCAGGGAGAGGCCCAATTGAAATGGATTTTTTTGAGCAAGCAATTTAGGAGTTATCTACCCTCAATTTATAAGATCTTTCTTGTGCGTTAGCAAAATAGACAAAGAGAAAAAAAAGCAAAAACATAAATAATATGTCCAAATGGACAAAGAGAAAATAGCGGAAACATAAATAATATGTCCAAATGGACAAAGAGAAAATAGCGGAAACATAAATAATATGTTCAAATGGACAAAGAGAAAATAGCAGAAATATAAATAATATGTCCAAATGGACAAAGAGAAAATAGCAGAAACATAAACAATACGTCCAAATGAACAAAGAGAAAATAACAGAAATATAAATAATACGTCCAAATGGACAAAGAGAAAATAACAGAAACACAAATAATACGTCCAAATGGACAAAGAGAAAATGACATAAACATAAATAATACGTCCAAATGGACAAAAAGAAAATAACAAAAACATAAATAATATGTCCAAATGGACAAAGAGAAAATAACATAAACATAAATAATAAATAATAAAATAAAGCATAAAGCAAGAAATATAAATAACAATATAATAAAATGCGGAAATTAAAGTCAATTGTTAGTATGTTAGCACGCGAATCATCTTGAAGCTAGTCAAGTATATCCACGATGTTAGTGGAGATCGATGGTGAGTGAATGATGATCTCGGATTTAAAGTTAATGAAAATTTATCAGAAGCTTGATAGAATCATAGCTACTACACGATAAATTTCCAAAAGTCTTAAATCAACCGCATACAATCTTTACCATATTTAATCTTTTATTCCAATCCGGGACAAAGAAAAAGATAAGAAGTAATATCAAATAATATACAAAAATAAATATAAAACAAATTAAACTTAATTCATTTTTTTGTGATTTTTTTAATTGATTTTAAGTTAATTAAACAAATAATTATACAAATAATTAAACTTAATGAGAAAAATAAATCTAATTATGTATAAAATTAGTATATAATATATAGGCTAAATACCCTTTTTCGTCCTTTATCTATACCTTGGAGTCCATTTTAGTCCCTTAACTTTTAAAAAGACCATTTTAATCCCTCAATTATATAAAATGTTTCACGTTAGTCCTTTCCGTTAACTCTGTTAGTCAAAGTCAATAACCTAGTCTATGTGGCATTTACATGGAATATGAAATAGTTAGGTGTCATTTATTTTCTCAAGCTGGATGCCACGTGTATTGCCACATAATAAATAAAATTTATTCAAAAACTCAAAAACAATTTTTTTTCTTTTCTGGGTTTCTTCAACCTGGGTTTCTTTTACCATTCATTATTCTTTTATACCATACCCATTTTCTCTCTTTATCTTCTTTAAACCAAATACATCGTACTCCATATTAAATCCACTCTAATTCTCCTTATCTGCTTCAAATCGATAAAAAAGATTAGGAACCAACAACAACACATATCCCTTTCTCAATCGTATTGAACGCTTTAGTGTTGGTAGATTTCAGAGGCGCGTCGGAGGAAGGGTGATAACAACGGCGACTCTGTGGTGGTATGCAGTCGTGCGCATGGTGGCTCGTTTGAGTTGTGTTCGATGGTGGTGATTGATGTAGTTCTGCAAAAGCGATTGTTGTAGTTCTGCAAAATCGATTGCGGTGAATCTGGAAATTAATATTCCTTCAACTTTCTAGAAAAAAAATGATTTTGAAGTAGTTGTGTTTGTTGGAGAAAAATGATTCTGAAACAAGCTGTGAGTGCATAACTGTGTTCGTCAGAGAAAAATGATTCTTAAATTTTTTTTCGTTTTAGAAGTTGTGTTTGTTGGAGAAAAATGATAATTTTCGTCAATGCTTGGGCGATTGGGAGGAATTCGGAAAGACACCATATGTGCAGAAAAAATAATTTGTATCACCAGCCTTTCTTGGCTGCAGCGACTCATCCTACCTTGGAAGGACCTTGAGCTCATCCTACAACTTTGATTAAAGATCCATTCCTTTTAATCATTCTGGGAACAGTTGCACTTGGAGGTTTCATGCTACAATGTGTTTGATGAAATGTTCCAAAGAAATGCCAACCAGGATGCCACCTATGTAAAATAAACACCGTTAGTTGAAAATGAACGGAAAGGATGCATATGATACGGTTTGAAAAAATAAGGGATTAATTTGATCTTTTTAAAAGTTAAAGGCTCAAAATGAACCCCGCGGTATAGATAAAGGACGAAAAAGGATATTTAGCCTAATATATAAACCTAATTTAACAAAAGAAATTATTTTGGAATTTTTTTGATAGGTTAGAAATAGTTAAAAAAAAACAAATATATACATAATTACTAATTAATTAAGCAAAATAAATTAACTATGAATAAAAATAAAATATTTTTATGTCAAATATTGGATTATAAAAATTTAAACCTAAATCTAAAAGAAAAATATTTTTGGAGTTTTTTGATTGGTTGAAAATAATTAAAAAGCAATATTTATATAATTACTAATTAATTAAGCAAAATAAATTAATTATAAATAAAAATAAAATATTTTTATGCTATAAATTAAAATAATATTTTATAAACTTAAAACTAAAATTAAAACATTTTTTTTTAAGAAATTGAAAATATGCATAAATATGGAGTTTTTAAATCATGAACTCCTAACACTACTACATGTTAAAAACTAAATTGTACTTACTCTATGATGTCTCAAGAGTGGAATAGAGTGATTGAAATTGATTGAAGGTGACTATTTGAATGAACCTTGATTTTTTACAAATTTCTTGAAACTTTTGAAAAATATAAAATGCTTAAACTATGACTTTGATGTTTGTTGTTGTTGTTGTTGTTCTTGTTGGTTCCCCCTTTTTTTTGCTCTCCCTTGAATGAAGAAAATGAAGCTCTATTTATAGGCAAAGAGTTTGATCTTGGAGGCCAAGCAACTTGAAATTGTCATGATTAATTTTGTGGAAAAAGAATAGAATATTCTTTCAATGAGTGCATTTCTTTAACCATGGTTAAAACACTCAAGTATTATTCTCTCCAATCTTGCAATATTATCTTAGATGCTTGGAATATGTCATTGCTTGCATCACATGAGAATCTTTGATAATATCTTTGAATTATCTCACTTTAATTAAATTTTAAATGAATAAAATTTAATCAAAAAATGAAATAAAATGTCATGAACCATGGATAGATTGTGAATGTCGTTAAACATACGAGAATCAAGATTGAATCACAAAAGAATTGGCCTTTTTGAAAAAAAACTCAAGTTTTGGTCATTACTTGTTTCATGCATTTTCCAAAAAAAGGTGAACTTCATCAAGGCATATCTCCCTCAATTTTGATCATATGAAGGTGTTCTTGTACTTTTTGGAAAGCCCAAGATGTCCTTTACAAGCCACTTTAAAAGTGGTTTTGCATTTGGAGAAGTTATCTTGATGATATGGGCTTTGACAAAAAACTGCTTTTCGTTGACTTTGAAAATGACCTGTAATGTTTTGGCTTATATATCTTAGGCGGAAGCATTTTTTGACCTCAGACCCAACATCAAAGTTGTAGAGAATTGAATTTCCTTGAGAATGAGCTTTGGTTGGAATTTTTCTGATGAACGAGGAGAGAGTTATGGCTGGTCAAAGTTTAGCTGACTTTTATGTAAAAAACTCTAATTTTGCAATTTTGAGTTTTATTGATTTCTGAACTTTTCTTGATGAATTATGATTAATCCTTGATCAAATAGTGAATATTACTTCCAATGATTGATGTTGACCAAAAATCTTGATTTTTGACTACAATTGACTTTTTTCAGATGAACTGCAGTTTTGCGATCTTTCAATGAATCAAGGTCTTCTCCTCAATTAAATGACATGAATGGACTATAATGTTGATTTGAAGGCCTTTGAATCATATTTTGAGTCTTGGAATCATCTCCTGATTAAAAGTCAATCCTCTGGTGAAATTAGGTCAAAACCCTAATTTGACGCTTCGGGCGATCTTGAGAGTTGTCTGCCTTAAATTGAGCCATCCTTGGACTTGAATATTGATTGAAGGAACCTTTGAATCTTGAGAGAATGTTGAACCTCTTGTGGGCCTCAAAACCCTAATTTCTTCAGCTTTCTCTTGATCATTCTCCTGTTTTTAACACACAAGCAACAAACTTTTTTCTTTTTATTTTTTTGTTAGTAAATAAAAATATGCATGATGATAAATGATAATGATAACGATCATGATACTTAGAAAAATGATGGGATCTCAGAGGTCAAAAATTGGGGTGCAACAATAGTAGGTAGACCAAAAAAATACATCGTATAAATAATGTCAGTCATAATATAGGAAGTAACATCTCAGTGTCCGCTCTTTGTGTATATCCACCTCCACCTCGTCGCCAGCAGCCTTTTGTGCCGCAAGAAGCTCTGCATCATATATCCTCTACAAGGTGTGAAACCTCACATGCGCCCTGCGTGTCCTCTCCACCTCCTCAAGTGCGTCATCTGTATCCCACCCCCAGCTCAGCAATAAGCATCTCCATTGCTTCCTCATTCGTTAGCCTACCGTGACCAAGAAGGATACCCCTGATAAGTAGATGCAAGAGACATGCCACACAGTCAAGAGTGATGGTAATCTCACCGCGAGGAAGATGAAATGAGGAAGTCTCCGGATGCCATCTCTCTGCAAATGCCATCAGCATCCCATTATGTATCATCGTGTAGCCCATCTGACTGAGGTCCCTCAAGCCAGAGGTTGCTAGTACATCCTGGAACCACTGCTGGTCAGGCTGTAAAAGAGCCGCAATCTTTCAACCGTGGTTGTAGAACCTCTTCGGATCCCTATCTTGATAATTTAAAAAAATATGATTATTAATAAGCAAATTCAGAAATAAAAGAAAAAATAATAATTAACAAAGAAAATTTACCTCTTTATCCCATATACGCTTGACTGC
Source organism: Vicia villosa (assembly GCF_029867415.1). Lineage (NCBI taxonomy): Eukaryota > Viridiplantae > Streptophyta > Magnoliopsida > Fabales > Fabaceae > Vicia > Vicia villosa. The sequence goes on from NC_081180.1 coordinate 251,557,622, forward strand.
ATGATCGTCACACCCTGTCAAAAGGGATGCTTCTATAAGACCCCTCGGTACCAAATAGGTTCTGGCACCGGCTTATCCTCGTGTCCTTCCGGAGGTGGCTCAACAGATCCTGCATCGGCAGTCACTGACACAGGCACAGGAGTAAAAGTAGAAGAAGTGTCACGACGACATCTGCGGGGGTGACATCTGTGAGGAACCCTCAGCATCATCCCGACGCCTCCGTGGTGTAGTAGTAGACGGGAAAGTCCCCTCAACTGGGACAGATGGAGAAGGCCCGGCTGGAGCGGGTGTATCAACTGTAACAGACGTAGAAAGCCCCTTAACTAGGACAGATGGAGAAGGCCCGGCTGGAGCGGGTGTATCAGGTGGAACGACAGTTCTATCAGTGACTTGAGATAATACACACGCCCGTTCACGCCGCACGGTGCGTGCTGTGTTGTCTTCCCATGTATATCTCTATCCGGACCGTGGGTCATAATGTCTGCATGGTGATAACATCTAGTTAGATACGATGTTTCTATAAATGAACAATGATTTATAAATAAGCAAGAAAAAGAAAAAAAATTCTTCCGTAGATGCATCTACGAAAGCACCTTAGTTTCAAAATTTATGGTGCTTCCGTAGATGCATCTACGGAATGCCCTAACGTTCATCTCTTCCGTAGGTGCATCTACGGAAGGCGCTGAAGCTCAGAAACGCCACAATGGCGTAACTCTACTGTTCAATCATCCAAAATCTCTATTTTTTGGCTTGATCGTCCATAATAAACCTCAAACAACACCAATATTGTCTCTAAACAACATCTCTAAACCTATCAAATCATTTCTAAACCTAAATATCAAATTCTAATTCGATTTCAAAAATACTCTAAAATAACTCAAAATTTAAAAAACTTACTGATTAAAATATAGCTTTGAACTTTATAGAGATTTGAATATGATGTTGACAACGTAGCCGAACTCTGGAGAAAGTTTGAGAGTTTGAAATACAGCTACAGAATAAAACAACGTTAAACAAAAAAGTACTTTCAAAAGTACATCTACAAAAATACAAATGCATTTTAGTTAATTCGGTGGCAGATAAAAAACTTTTAGAGTGGAATGAGAAATTGTCATATTTTATACAATACCAAATTAATTTATCGTCCGGAGCAATGCTATCTTCCTGGTTAAGTTAAGTAATAAAGTTGTTGAATTCAACTCAAGTATACAAACCGCCACGGCACCTTACCGCACTATCCACGCCCATTCCATCTTCCCTCGTAGTTTCCATCATCATCTTCACTCGTCTCTGATCTGATCTTCTTCACTTTCCTCTCCGACTTAATCAATCAAACAAAAATGAGAAAACGCACCGCTTACACCTTGGGCATAGCTCTTATTTGCTTCATAGTACTCATGATTGTAACCCCATCCATTCCTCAGTCCCAAGATTACCACAATTTCGCCGATCAACGCACCTTTTTCGGTAACTACTAACCCTAATTTCTATTCTGTTAATTGAACTTAGCTTGATTAGGTTTACTGTGTATGATTTTAGATCAGTTTAGCTATAGAGTAGTAATATCTTTCATGATTTTCAGTTAATTGTTTTTTGATTTGATTTTTAGGTATTCCCAATGCACTTGATGTGATATCCAATTTTCCTTTTCTCATTATTGGTCTCATTGGACTTGTACTTTGTCATCATGGAAATTATTTTAAGCTCAGGTACACTCATTTTTCACTGTTATTATGTTTAATTTAGTCGGACACTGCACCGACACTTGTGATTATATTTAATTTATTATTTTTTAAAAATTATTATTGGTGTTGCCGTGTCAGTGTCAACTTGTGTTCAGGGTGTTTGGACTTCATAGGTTATTACGTTATTTTGATCTTGTTATTATTGATGATATTGATGATGTTGATGAATTTTCATGCCATGAAGTTTGCAAGGTGAACTTTGGGGCTGGACATGTTTCTATGTTGGTGTGGCTGCTGTTGCAGTTGGATCTTCGTATTATCATCTCAAGCCGGATGATGCTAGACTTGTGTGGGATAGGTTACCTGTGAGTTTTTTGTTTTCTTTCTATAGTTGTTGAAGTTATAGAAGCAGTTTCTCATTGCTAAATTAATCGTCTGCCTTCTATTTCTGAATGAACTTTATTATATATATGAATCAATAATCAAAACGCATTGTTTATGACGTTAAATTAATACCCTTTTCCCTTTTTTTTGTTCTTTGTGAATTTTAATTCCTAATCTGTTTATTTTTCAGATGACCGTTGCTTTTACGTCGATCGTTGCGATTTTCATCATTGAGAGGATTGACGAGAGGAAAGGAATGATTTCAATTATACCTCTTGTTTTGGCTGGTGTAGTTAGCATTGCGTATTGGAGGCAAGCTCACTGTCTTTTATTTGTTTATTTTTGTTTTGTGCATAATATTTCATTGGTTTATCTTATATTGTTATTCGAAGTTCGGTTATTGATAAAAAGCCTATTTGTTTTTAATTTTTTAACCTCTTGATTGGCTAATTTCCTTCTTTTACAACAATAAGTGAAGACTTTTATTCTCTCTATATATATTATATAAGCATAAAACTCACTGAAATCTGCAAATTTATTTTCCATTTATAGTTTAGAGAATCAGAAGCCCAGAAGTTAGAATAGTCCTTTAACCTTTTTAATGATAGGAAAATGTGAAAGAGTGTCCTTAGGGCACTTGTTAAGGAAACACATAAATATTATGTTGAAAATTGTTCTTTCCAATGCGAAATTTCTACATTTTGCTTTCTTAACTAGTGCCTTTAGGACACTTGTTAGCAGGACCCTTGATGTTATTATTCATTTATGTGGTATTCATCTAGGGTTAAATGTTAGTACTCAATCATTCAACTGAATTTTAACTCATGAAAGTATTACCCTTTTCTTGTATTTACTCCAGATTCTTTGATGACCTCCGTCCATATGCTTTGGTCCAATTTGTACCAATCATTGCAATTCCAGTTATGGCTATTTTGTTGCCTCCAATGTACACTCATTCAACTTATTGGCTATGGGCTGCAGGTTTGTATTTGTATTACGGTATTGTTTCATCTCGAAATTAACTATAAACATCCACCAGTCTTATTCTTAGATTTTCTGTGAATTCTTTGCAGGATTTTATCTTCTAGCTAAGGTGTTAGAGGCTACTGATGACGTTGTCTACAAATGGACTAATCATATTGTCAGCGGTCATACACTCAAGCACTTGTTTGCAGCAATGGTTCCCGTATTCTTGACATTAATGCTTGCAAAGAGGAGCGAGGAACCAGAGAGGTATATCCCTGTCCCCAGCAGTAAACTGCACATGATTGATGGACATATTTATAACTGAGTATGAATAGTGTGCAACAATACTTCCAAATTATGGGAATATGTAAGTTAACTCAGAATGAGTTGGCTTCAGGCTTAGGCCCTATGTGATTTATAAAAAGTTGGGTTAAATATGTTTTTAGTCCTTGCATAAATTTTGTTTAACTTTAGTCCTTATTTTGTTTTTTACATGGACTAAATATAGAGACTAAAAACACTCATTATTTTTGTAAAGAATAATGAAAAAAGGGACTAAAATTTCATAAAATTTATCTAGAGAGTAAACTGAAAAATTCAAAATTTTATAGGGACTAAAAACTTATTAAACCCTAAAAACTCCAGCTTGGATATTAGCATTAATAAACTCAAGAACGAGAATGTAGTTGCTGAAGATTTTTCCTATTTCTCTATCTATTTGGTTTATTATCACAATATCATAGTTTGACTACTGTCTTATTATCATATGATCACTGGGGTCTATGCAGGCTAAGTTTGTATACAATATGGAAGATTTCCTGGACAAAGGCCAAAGACGGAGACTCAAATGTCGAGAGCTACTCTTACTCAAGGGTGCAGGTTGAAGAGCCACAACAATGACTGTCTACTTTCCCATCAAACACCGAAGAAATGCTTATACCGGATTATCACAGAATATCTGTAACTCTTGATCATGGACCAAGTAAAACAAACCACAGTAAGCTAACTTTTATACAACATTAACTGTAATTAGCTTATAGTTTGTATATGTCCTAATCCTTATCACATGTCAAAGATCATTTTAGATCTGAAAGTGTTGTCTAGTTCAATAATTATATTTGTCATCCTGCTTCATACGCTTGAAATGTTTGTTGGCACGAGAAGTTGTCACATCTATTTAATTGATATGTTAGACTGTGTTTACAGAACTTACGAGCTTTGCTAAGGTATAGATGTTGGGATATTCCTGATATCTTTTTGTGCTTATCACACTAACTCGAAGTTGATATGAGGTTAATATTAAAAGTAATCAAAATGATAGAAGAAGGGGCGAAGTTGTATAATGAAAAGATAGAATTGTTAGAGTATCATTATTTAAAATGAAAGCAAAACAAAATTTTGAAAAAAATCAACAAGTGGGATTCTTACAAGCTAAGGAAACACATTTTTAAAAGTGGTTGGATAGTGTAAATTACCTACTACTACTGTTCACATAGTCACTCAATTGGAAACACATTTGAATTGGGGTAAAGTATCTTCTTTAGAAACAGTTTTGGGTTTTACTCTTCTGAGTTCCAAGTAATATAACTTGCGTTTGAAAAAGTTGAGTTTTACGGCGAGAACGCGAGTAAAGCTGCCACTATAGTTTTTAAACCAGTAACAGTGAAACATGCTTTGGGGTGAGATTGGCCACTACAACCTGGTTCCAAACACACTGCCAGCGAGTTGGATATGATTACCGTTGGTGAGTTCGTTTCATTGTGTAAAATTTAATTTTCACATTTATTATAAATCTGATTTATTCTGTTTTTGGAGCTATGTTCGCTGCTTCCATTTCAAGATTATTAGAGACATATGTTTCGTAGTGGAGTGCATTTCACTTGGAAAACATTTCCAAGCACTTGCTTAGAAGCTTCATAATAGTAGACAACATTTATAGAATAATTTCATATTCAATGGACATGATGATTTAGTAAGACATATTTTGGATTATAATCAGATATTATCAAGTTTATGTATTGAGTTTGCTTATAAATGAAATTTTATGTATGAAGTGTTTGACATGAATTTACTTTTTAGTCCTTTTGATGACCATTATAGTGTACATGAAATATTTATATGAATTACTACCAATTAGGAGGCTTGTATTTTTGTATAGTTTGAAATTGTTTTAGCCAATGGTTTATCCTCATTGCACGTGGACCATGATTAGCATGCTAAGATTCCTTAATCCTGAGTTTATGGGGTTCTAATGCTATTAAGAGAATAAAAGTTGGTTATATCATTAAGAGAATAAAAGTTGGTTATATCATTAGCTTGTTAGTTTTTTCTAATATGATTTGATTATCTTTTGTGCGCAACAACAAAAACTAAGACTAATTTTTCGAACTAGATAGAACCATAACTAACTATAAAACACTTGTTTCACTCTTCTTCCTTCTCCTTATCCCCAAACTTTGATTTCCAACAATAGCACTAGTAGTATTGGACAAGCAAGTGGAAAATTTGGTGAATGAATTCCCCCTAGGTTCTTGGCTCTCCTTTATACCGAGAAGGCATCATTTATTTCTTTCCATATCTTATTCTACAGTAGTCATAGATTCTGTATTAATGGTCCAATTTCACAAATAGAACAAAATAAAAGCACCATGTCCACAATTTGACAACTATAGTGGAATTCATATGCCCTTAGTCAACACCCTAATTCATGGATTTCCGTACTCAAATTCTATTCAACACTATCTGAATATTTTAATTATCTCTTTTCTTTTTATCTCCTATCATAGAAAATATGCTACACATTATTTATATGGCAACGTCTAATCACATAGAAAATATGCTACAAGTACTCATCCCCCACATTTATTTGGAAGTTGGAAGAAGGTCCCAAAAGATGTGGACAAGGTCAAATATGTTGTCATTGTTAATATGTTATGGTTGTATTCTTGTAAGATTTCAAGGACCATTACTTGCGTGACAATCTTTTATTCATTTTTATTAAAGATGAAGAGCCACATCAAACTGTCCTTTTTTGTTTTACCTTGATAGTGAGTGTTGTGTTACCATGCTGTCCCCTACTACAGAACCATGTACTATACATTATAATAAGTTAAAAATTCACCTAAGTGCAATAATTCTATCAGCTAATGTTTTGTGGTTTGAAAGGATTCTTGTTTCTCAACTTTTCATAAATTTTTCTATCGAAGTAAACTTTTCATAGATTTTTTCACTTTGGATAAACATTCACAAATTATAGATTTTTTCCATTAATGTGGACCAATTAAAGTTAATCTTTTACTAACCTTAAATTTTCCATTTTATAAAAAAAAATTATGATATAATTTATCATATGCATTACTACTTAGTTTATTTTGTTTCACTCATCGACCATAGTTATGCTTGACAAGCTCACTTGAATTTATAATTATAATTTATATCTTATAAGTTCATTTTTAAATTTTTCTTTTAGATAGTCACTTTTTGTCATGAATTTATAATTTATTTTATAAATTTATATTATAAATTTATATCATATAAGCTATTTTAAATATTTTTTTGATTTTTACTATCAGTATTCGGTCTATTAGACCATCTAATCTAGTTCAGAAGTCATTTTAGTTAAATATATTTATTTTATGTTATTTTACAAGTATGAGCTAGTTTACTAAATTAATTCAATCTTTTAATAAACACTGAAAGAAGCAATTTATATTTTATCCCTTATTTTTGAACAAATAGAATCATATTTTCTGATTGAAAATATTCTAAATTTCATATTGATTACACGTAGAGCTTCTAAAGAGTTTATATAAAGTTATACCTCTTATTTTATAATCCAATTTTGCGAGGATGAGTTACATAAAAAATTAGTCTATTGATTGAATCATGACCATCCAATATTTATATTCACACATCAAGTTCAAAAAATATAGGGCATGAGAGGAAGATTTCAAAAGAGTGTATAGAATGATATTTTTCACATTACAAATCTAAAGAGGATATTTCTCACTTCACTTTATAATTCCGTTTTGTAAAAATAAAATAGAACAAAATTAGTTTAAATTTTTGCATCCATTAAAAGAATAATCATTTAAATCAACAACTACTCATATATAAATGATAGATCAAACTCAATCTTTAACCAATGAAATTAATGTTACCAACTATCTTTTAACATTTTTATCGGGTTTAACTTGAGTGACTTTAGAATAATGGTGATTTGGTAATTTTGTCTATATCTTTCTCTAAATTAATTACTTACTCAATAAATAACTTGTTATAATTATTCTTTTATCCCTCAATTACACTAAAACTGCTAAGTTACCAAATCATCATTATTTCAAAATTACTTAAGCAAATCCATTTCTTAACATCATGAAAATACTCTTTTTATCCTTTGATAGAGACATAAAACTAATTGTTGAAAACATATGTAAATTACACTGCCTATACACGGAGCCATCATGGATTTCCATTTGGAAGATTACAATTTCAAATCTCATCACACTTAGTGACATGGTATTTCATGAGGTGACCATAGGCATATAAACATGAAAAGACATTTAACCATACCATACACCATAGCAAGTGAGTATTAATGTTATCCTGCACAAATTCCATTAGCCTTATCAAACGCTATATCATTCTTTTTTATACTATTCATTTAGTGCCGAATAATCCTTTGTCCATTTAGTTCTTGTTGCCAAAATTTAAATTTTGTTGACTCATGTCGACAATTGTAAATAGGCCAAGTCAAAATCAACCATAAAAGTTGGTGTTTTTTTATGAAGAAATTAATCATTAACAATTATGAATATGTCGAAGAAACATAATAATTCAATTAAAAAAAAAAGATGAGACATGTTTTTTTTTATAATAAAAAAAAAATATATTGAGGAGAGTATAAGAAATACTCAATCCAATATAAAGATGATGTTACCTGGATCAGAATATAAGTGTGGCCGACGGACGTCGCGGACTTGATAAAATTAACGAAGGGGGGGGGGTGTACTTGCAGACACTCCAAAGCTCAAGTAAGAACGAATGGAGAGGTCGAAAGTAGGGTTTTAGAATAGGATTAAAATATCTGACCCTCATGCAGAGGATGACATTTATAGTGAGCGCTCAATGTTGGGCCAATGGTCTCCGTTATGGGCTGAAAGTCCAAGCCCATGACGGATGACTGCCAACATTTCCACGTGAGTAGTGATGAGCAGCACGTGCCATCATCCTGGGTCAATTGCCCTGCGATTCCCGAATTGTGGGTGGACTTGCCCGTTATGGAGGGCAAGACGCTTTCTTCATCCATGCGAAGAGTGAAGAGCAGTTGATGACGTGTCCTCAGGTGAGGAGCACGTGGGAAAAACTCCATTTACTGGCCCCAATGGATTGAGTCAGCATTTTGGGTCGTCCTTGACGTATGTGTGGATTGGACTGTGTTCGACGCTGGGACACCCACAAGCTTAGTCCAGAATAAAGAGAAAGGAGAAAATCGAACAAATCAACATTAACCCACAAATACAAAGCTAATACACAATAACGGATTGTCAAGCCAATCTAACAAAGTAGGGTGAAAAGAACTGTTGTTTTATGATTTTGAAAAATTTGCCACCGAAAAAATTATCGGGCCGAGTCGCGGACAAGGTTGCTCTCATTAAGACGTTTCATGATACTTCCTAAAATTATGCAAAGCAATCGAACTACCGCGCCTCCTCCAGGATACAACAGCCCAATTTTATATTGTACGATTACTACTTGCACGATAGATAATCGGTCAAGAAATATACTCTCTGATGATACAAAAACCATTCGAATATGGTATAAATACCACCGTAGTACCTGGTATAAAGACCAATCGCAATAATTTTTCCAACCAAGAGAAGTTTCAATAATTCTCGAAAGAGAATTCGACAATGGTCATTTGACCATTCAAAAGGATTTCTCAAACAAAGAGAAATTCAAATATTTCTCTAAAGAGAATCCAAAAGTTATAGTTGATAATTTTTCAACTCAAACGAGGAGAAATTAACATTATTCTCTAAAGAAATTCAATAAAGTACTCGAAAAATTCAACGAGTAAAAAGAAAGGGGGAGAAGTTGGCGCTTCGACAATTCGAAAAACGCGTGTTTTGAGAGTGAGGAAGAAAAAAATAATAAGTAGTTTTTTGGTATTTTTTGGAATGAAACAATTGATTTTCTTATATAATAAAGTAAGAGTAATGCTAACTTGTGCCCCAAGGGCACAAGTTAGCAAGTTAAAAGCTAGATATAAAAAACATTACTTGAAAATTGTGTATTTTTTCATTAAAAACTTATAATTAATGTTTTTGATTGTTTTTTTAATAAAAACTTTTTATTTATGAGTTTCTTAACATGTGCCCTAATGACACAAGTTAGCATTGCCCATAAAGTAAAGTAGCCAAGATTTCTAATCTAAACAATGTGAGACTAATGGGTTTTTTCAACTAACACATAACGTGGGGCTTGACTTAAGAAAAATTTTCAATTCATATCCCTATATTGGAATTTTGACATAATGTTCCAACAATCCTCCACTTGAATTTAAAAAGTGATTTAGAAATAACGTCAAACGTTTCTAAGATTGTGCATAAACAAATGAGTACTTCTGCTGAAACTTCTAAAATGCTGAGAGAACAGAACCTGTTGTGGTTGTAGAGGCCATAGCTCATGTGCAAAACACTCATTCAAATCAAGAAGAGGTCCAAGTTGTTGAAAGTTGTTGTGGTTGTACCGAACCTTTAAGACTTAGGAGAACTCTCAAGAAGAGGAGATCAAGAAGAAGGGTAAAAATGTCAGTATCATCAATTCTGATGATGATGAAGCAGATTATACTTGGTCAAACTTTCTCTCATCCAAAGCATTTAGATATGATTAATAAAAAAATGACTGACCTTTTTGTAAGTTTTCAACTTAAGGTTTATTTAATGAAAGTTTTATTCAAGGAATTCTATAAACGTTTCTTATCTGTCAGCTTAAGGTTACAACTAATCTATCAGCTAATTTTGACGTACACACTAATCTAGGGCTTTCATTCTATGGTTTCAAGAAATTCAAGAACTCCTTTCTCATACACAATAATACACCAGCTTTCATCCTATGGTTATATGCTACAAAATCTGAATAAAACAAAAACTCAGTTGCAGCACAACGAAAATAAAGGACATGTGAATGTCACAAAATCTAAAACATGAACAATACACATTCATAAGAGCATAAACAGATACGATAATCGTAAACATTCATAAGCGTCCGAGAGAGAGAATGATGATGCACCATAAATGATATTCGAAGAGGATGGTGAAGATTTCGCTTCCATAAATGATCTTCGAATAGGATGGTGAAGATTTCGCTTCCAAAAATGATATTCGAAGAAGATGGTGAAGATTTTGCTATTGTTGCCGTCTCGTTCGCTAGGGAACCCCTACGTGTTATGAACGAAATAAAGTATCTGCTATGTTTTAATTTTGTGGGGAAAAAATTCACATCGATGGTGAGTTTCAACCGTAGTGATATATGAAACTTATAACCATGGTTGAATAAAACAACCGTAGTTGTTATACTTTCAATTTTTAAATAAAAAAATATTAAGGGACACACGCTTATTTTTACTGTAAAAATGAAAAAAATGTTGATGCTGAAATTCGAAGCTTGTCACCCAATTTATATGACAACGGTTCTTTATAAGATCCGTATGAAAAATTTCTTAATAAAAGAACATGCGCGTATACAATGTTATATGATAACGGTGGATATACGACCGTAGTAATATAGTGTCACCGAAGGTGTATTATGTAAAAGGGCCAAAAGAGAGGCGGATAATAACAATTTAATTAGACTTAAAGACTTGTAATATGACTTTTATAATGAATAATTGAAATTAGGTTTGAAGAGGTTAAAAAAGAATAATATAATAAAAAATGGCTCACAAGACTCATATTGTCCATTTGATATAAGTTTGTTCAGAATATTTCAATAACTATGTGCACGCTCGCAGACATACACACTTTATTGTGAACATTTAATATGATAAAATTAAATTTATCTTCATGAACATTATTTGCAAAGCGGCTGCACAATGATTAACTCTCGATAAGTTAATATCATACCATCGATTTCTTTGTTATATTAGAGATAATACTTCAAGAAATTCAAGATGAAAATGAAAATTATAAACATACACGAGCCGTCCCGAATAATTTGGAGATCCTGAATTAGGACCTATGGTTAAAAAACATATAATATATTTTTTAGAAGTCATATTTTATCATTAATTTTTATACATGTTATATAATAATTAAATAATAAAACTGAACTAAATTTATTGTGCCAATAATGAATATTAATAAAATATGTATAATTTTTTTTCATGATATAATAATTAAAAGAGATGATTTAGTAGTCGTTTAGGCTTTGTTTATAAGTTTGGAGGGAAAGGGATGAGAGAGCTTTAGAAAATAGGAAGGATTATGCGAAAAGATAGGAGAGTTTGGAGGGTTTGATTTTATTTATAATACAAAAAACCCCATAAAATGGGGACTAAAATATTGTATTGAATGAGGGGTTTGATGGATTTTGGAGGACTTAGATAAATTTTCCAAATATCTTTTAGGTTGTTATAGTATTTTAAAAATTAAAAATTTAGTAATGATAATGATTCTTTTATTATTCTAAACAAAATCATTTTTTTAAAAAAATATCAAATATTTTCTTATATTTTTTTAAAAATTTTATTTTCGGAAACCTTCTCCTTCCATCCCTTCCAAACTCGCAAACAAAACCTAAAATATTATCGTTTTAATAACATTTCATGATTGCGGTTCCATCCTTGTTATTTAATTTTTTTTTCCATAAAATTCCCAAAAGTAGTCATGAATATTCGAACCAAATATCTCAATATATGAAATTCCATAATATAATATAATATAATATAATATAATATAATATAATATAATATAATATAATATAATATAATATAATATAATATAATATAATATAATATAATATAATATAATATAATATATTTCAAAAATATAAAACAACATACTATGATATAAAACAACTATCATATTATTATATATTTAATTTTATAATGCATACTTAAATATTTTTTATGAAATTATTTTATGTCTTGTAATGATTTAAAAATAAAAATTACAAGCCACATAATTTAATGCAAACATCCAAAAACGTTTATCATTTTGTATTAAGATAATTGGAAGTTGTAATATTGCCAAAAGTCTAGAAACTTTGGACTTATATAAAAGTTACTATATTCTCTATCACACAAATATGTATTAAAACTATTGGCATATATTTCCAACAATACTATGTTCTATCTATACGTGCATGATTTATATTGCTTGTATCATGATTTATATTCTCTACCTTTTAAATTTATAACCATAATAATTTGTTATTACTTTTGAACTCACACGCTTTCTACGAGTATATAGTCCACCAAATAATGCATGTAACATCAGAAAATGATGCTTCAACTTGCAATTACATGACACAAAAATCAGTTAATTGCACCATTCACACTTTCCATATATTTTATACAAGTACGTCTTAAGTTTTTAGAAATTATTAACTGCAATTTAACCATAAAAAATTATTAGCAACCTTATGTATTTACGATTTAATCTATCTGATATGATATTTTATGAGGTTCTATTTAACTATAGTTTAATTTTTGAAAACTTGAGGCTTTGTGCGGTAGTCCGATTTGCACGCCCTCAAAGACGGTCCTGATTTTATATTGTTGAATCAAAATTTAATAATTTAGTATTTTAAATTGTAATCTACTAAATTTTTATTTTACTATTGTTTGATAATATATATTATTAAAAAAATATTTATCATTGCGTGCGTCTATCTGAGAGAAAGATTCTAACACATACTATGATCCATAATAATAAAGAGTGTGATAGTAAATTCTCTACTTTTCACCATAGATTAAAATCGGTGGTGAAAATTTAAATAAAGCGCTATATTTCACCACGATCGAAATTTTCAACTAATTTAAAATATTAGTTAGTCAATTTCACCATGGTTAAAATTAAAAAAACAGATATAAATACAATTATTTTTGCAGGAGTCACATGTGGAAAGAAAGACAAAAGTGTCCCCACTAATACTATTGGTATATCAAACTTATCATTGGATCTAAACTATTGGCTATATATTCAAAACCATACTTCATTGGGTCACTATATACATGAAGGGAAATCACAATATTACCATCATGATTTCTCTTGAGCTTTCTCCTTCTTTCTTCTTTTTCCTTTAACCAATTATCTTCATTTTGGGATCTATTCTCAAACTTCTTGAATCTCTCCATAACAATCTTTCACTTAGCAAGAAATGGAGAACAATTTCAGTTCATATAATTCTTCTAGTTTGAACAAAAAACATCATCATCATCATCATCATACATCATCTTCATCATTCAATCTAAGGAATGTTTCAAAACTCATTCTTCCACCACTTGGTGCTCCTAAAGAGAATCAAGTTTACTCTAAATGGATCATTTCACCAATGGATTCTAGATACAGGTAGATAAATAGTTTACTTTGTTTGAAACAAGTTCATTTTTTAAACTTCTTTTTCTTAAAATTATAATTAATCTTTTATAGTTTTATATTAACTTTATAGGATTTCTTTTAAGGTAAAATCATAAGTAAAAAAAAAAAAAACTTTATCTCGAAGATATATTTTAATATTTTTTGTTTAATTAATTAATAGTATTTTTTATGCTTCAAAGTGTAAACTAATTTGCTAAGCTTATTTTAATTATAGTATTTCTAGTATTTTTATACTTCACTAAAAGAATATGATAAAGTTTCTACTTTGCTTAATTAATAGTATATTTTTATGCTTCAAAGTATAAATTTAATTGCTATTACTAATTAGTATTTCTTATTCCCTAAGCTTTTGTTTGTTACATCATATTCAATAATTGCTAGTATTAATTAGTTTAGTAAAAAAATTAACCAATCATGTCAATATATTTAATAGTTTAAAAATGACTTAATTTAAAATTTTATTTATTTTTAATTGTTAAAAAAACTCATCTTAACATGTATTTAAAAATTTATCAAGTTAGTCCAAACAAAAATATATTTCTAAACTTTATTAAACTTAATATATCATATTAATTTCGTCAAATCAATCGAGTTTTAAAATATGTTTTATTTTTTTTAATTTTGAAAGCAAAATAATTCAAAATATGTTGTTAGAATAGAATGATTAATTAGTTATAAAAAATTAATTTATGAGTTAAATTAAAGTGATATTATTTTTAATAATATATATTATATGATAATGTGCAGGTGTTGGGAGAGTTTTATGGTTGTTTTGGTAGCTTATTCTGCATGGGTTTATCCCTTTGAAGTTGCTTTCATGCATTCTTCTCCAAATAGAAAACTCTATATTGTGGACAATATTGTTGATTTTTTCTTCGCCATTGATATTGTCATGACATTCTTTGTGGCATTCATTGATGGAACTACTCATCTTCTAGTCAGAGATTCCAAAAAAATTGTTGTCAGGTAATTTCTTAACTACTTATTTATCACTTATTTAAATTATAGTTTTATATTAATTAATCTATTTTTATTAAAAAAGAAAAATAAATAAGGAAAATGCTTACGAGTAAGAAAGTGGAAAAATAAGAAATGCAAGAATAGATCTCAACCATCCATTATCACCACAACCCCATGATCTCTATTAAAAAAAAGTTAAATTTAAAATTAATTTAAAATTTACCACTAAAATAGTGACACATACTCATTCTTGCATTTCTTTTTCAAATTACTTCGTACTAAATAGCACTGCTCAATAAATAAATAATATTGTATAATAGTTTTTAAATATTAAATAATATTTTTATATCTGTACAATATTTTTACACATACATTCAATAAAATAATTATAAAAACATTTTCAAAATTCACCTTAAAATTAATATCATGATAAAATAGAATTATTTTTAATAGAAGAAAATTAAATATATTCTTAGACTCATATAGAAATTTTAGATAAATATGAAATAATTTATTTTTTCTTATAAATACTTGAAAATAATGATACAAATTATTGATATTAAAATGACTTTTATTTTATTTTATTTTAATTCATAGAAATTAAAAAATGGGGAAATTAAAAATTATTGCATATCATTGATCAATAAAAACATGAAAAAGTGACGAGAATAATTTAATACTTTTTGTAATTTCAAAAATATTTTATTATTCTATAGAAAACTGAATCAAATTAGTATGTAAAGTGTAAAGGTATTATTATTCCAATGAAAAGGATGAAGAGTTCCATATAAGAATATAATAATATCTGATATTCTCTTTATTATAAAGAATTTGATTTGCTATTATTATTATTATTATTATTATTATTATTATTATTACTATTATTATTATTATTATTATTATTATTATTATTATTATTATTATTTGTCTAATTCATACGTGAGGGATTGATTTTAATTATTCATTTTCTAAATTTCCAAATTCATATATTCTTGAAGAGGCTAAACATTATGGCCTAATTTCAACCTAAGTTTGATACTATTGATATATGTAAGACTAACTATTCAGATAATGATTAACAATAATTGTTGTAGGAGTATTAATTAATTAGATTTAAATAAGATAAGATTATGAACACTTGGTTCTTTTTTAACCACAAAATTGTCTATGGGCCAGGGTCCAAATTTCAGACAAAAATTAGTGGGCCAACCCAGTTTATATAGAGGGCCCAATAATTAATGCAATGTTGATGTTCCATAAATGTCAAGAGACTTTTGTATAAACAATGTTGTTGCACCCATGCCATAACTGAAAAATGATATGCTTTAATTAAAGGAACTTCTCAATTTAGGTTTATATATTTAAATTTATAAAAAACATTGAATCCAGTATTTGCTCATATAGTGCATAGGATTTTCAATCTAGGTAGAGAGCAAAAGAGTTTTTCCTAAATCTACTAACATACTATTTTCAAATAAAAAATTATTCTTATATTTATTTATCAAGCTGGTGGAAAAATTTGAAAAAATAATATCATTTTTGAATTTTTATATCGACCACATTACCGAATGCCAAATCATAGAGAACCCACCCCTTACCCTATACCTACCTTCCAATAGTCTAAAAATCACAAAAATAGTTGTAACATCTCGAAGAAGAACGAATCGCCACACCAACCACCTAAATATGCCATACCAAATGGAAACTTTCAGATGGTAAGTCACAAATAAATGGATAACCGACTTTAGGCCCGCTACACAATGGGCCAAAAAAATTCTCAGGATCCACCAACACCACACGCTTAAACATGTTATCTGGTAGGGCCATAATGAAATGGAGAACCGAACTCGTAGGATTGACTGAAAAATAGCTAAAAAGGCAGCTAAAGCAGACCTAAGCAAAGAAAAAAGAAAAAAACATCATCCTTGGAATGACACCACCACTACTTTCCAAAGAAGGAATCGCATCTCAAATAGCTAACAAAAGATTAGAAATCATTTCTCTTTGGTAAATAAAAAGGGATCTCTTCCACTTCAAATCTCAGGTCAGAGTCTCATTTACACTTACCCCCACATGATTAACAGACCAACCCTTCTGGTTAAAGATACTGAAGAGCCTAAGAAACCTGACACAAAAAGGAGTGAATCATACCCAAAGATCCTTCAAGAAGGATGTAAGGAGGTCAGTTCCTACATTCTTACTAAGACCATCTACAAACCAATCAGTAGAATGTCCACTTTTAAAATCAAGGAGGGGTACACCTTTCCACTAGATAAACGCAACGCAAAAGGCAATAGACTTACCCATGAGGATGAGGAAGTAACATGTGCTTGGGGATAAGATATCAAACCAAATACCCGATGCATCCGAGAAAACCGCCACTTCTATTTAGCCAAAAGGACTAAGTTGACCTAGCCGATGTCCTAGACTCAAAAACCACCACGATACTAAGGCTTAAGGACATTAAATCACTTATCCCATCAGATCTTAAAGTTACCTTTGACCTCGCCCTAAAGGAACCTCCTTTGGACCTTAATGATCTTCTTATAAACCTTGACAGACATCTTTAAGAAAGACAAGAACAAAACCGAGAAAATATTAATAATAATGTTGAGTAAGATCACTCGTCCTCCCAAGCTAACATACCGATGACTCCACGAGTTCAGCTTTCTAGAAATCATAATAACTAGTGGTTTTTACATAGACTCAAGTCAAGGATTGGCCTTTACCGATGACCCTAGATACTTGAAGAGCGTGGACCTTTACTTGTAAGGGAGTAAGTCACAAGCTAAATCTAAAAAGACATGATCCATATTAATTCAAATGAGACTGCTCTTCGAAAAATTAACCCGAATATCTAATACTAACTTAATACCTCAAAAAATTGTCTTAGTCGTCCAGATGTTATCAACTAAGTATCCGCATTTCAGAGACGAGAAATACTCAAACCCATGACATTAACTCTGGACAAAACGAAAATATCAAGGCCCACCGACCAAGAAAACGAATCACCAAGATCTTTAGTCAAAAGCAAGAACATGCACAGAGCTAGACGGTCACCTTACTTCAACCTCCTTTGGATGTTACTTTTTTGGGTCGGACATCCGTTGACTAAAACCGCAAGATTAATAAGAAACACACATCTAAGATCTCCACTTAATACGTTAAAACCAATCTTGATAAATACATAATCTAGAAAACTCTAAATAACTAAATTATATATATTTTTAAAACCACTAAGTTTGCCAAAAAAAAAAAAGTGTCAAACTCATGTTTAAAGATAAACCTATATCAAATAACTTGCTAGATCTATGTCTTACATATGTTGATTAGGTTGAATTTTTTGTGTTGTCTAACCTATATCTATTCTTAAATACAAAAATAAAAAATGAAAAAAATATGACATTTTCTTAATATAATTAATATAATTATTAAAGTTATTGAGTATCATCATTTTTATTGTAATATTTTTTTTTTCTCATTTCTTTTACTAATTATTCATCATGCAAATATTACTTGTTAACAAGAGTGTTTGACTAAAATGATAATGATGATAGGTACTTGTCAACATGGTTCATAATGGATGTGGCATCAACAATACCATATGAAGCAATAGGCTTCATTTTAACTGGCAAACACAAACTAGGCCTCCCTTACTTCCTCTTAGGAATGCTCAGATTTTGGAGAATCAGACGTGTCAAACAATTCTTCACAAGGCTTGAAAAAGACATCAGATTCAGCTATTTTTGGGTCAGATGTGCTAGGCTTCTTTCTGTCACACTTTTCTCAATCCATTGTGCTGGATGTCTCTATTACATGCTTGCTGATAGGTATCCTCATCAAGGCAATACATGGATTGGAGCTGTCATTCCAAATTTCAGAGAGACTAGTCCTAGAACTAGATACATTTCAGCCATATACTGGTCCATCACCACGATGACAACCGTTGGTTATGGCGATCTTCACGCTGTCAACACCATGGAAATGATTTTCATTATTTTTTATATGCTCTTCAATCTTGGACTAACCGCTTACTTAATCGGTAACATGACGAATCTTGTAGTTGAAGGAACTCGGCGCACAATGGAATTCGTAAGTACTTTACTATCAGAAACGTAGGCACAATTGACTGAACTCCGTGACCAGTTGTTTTAGATTATGTATACTAATGTTTCATGTTACATTTGTTTTTTTTTTTTGGTAGAGAAATAGCATTGAAGCAGCATCGAACTTTGTGTGCCGAAATAGGCTGCCTCCGAGGCTAAAAGAACAAATCCTTGCTTACATGTGTTTAAGATTTAAGGCGGAGAGATTGAATCAACATCAGCTAATAGAACAGCTTCCGAAATCAATCTGCAAAAGCATTTGCCAGCATTTGTTTTTTCCAACTGTGGAGAAAGTTTATCTCTTCCAAGGCGTCTCGAAAGAGATCCTTTTGTCCTTAGTAAGAAACCGATCAACTTTGATTCTTACACTTATATTGAGACTATACAGATAAACAACTTAATTAAGCGCGCGTATTGTGAATGTGTTGCAGGTTGCGAAAATGAATGCGGAATACATACCGCCTAAAGAGGATGTTATAATGCAAAATGAAGCGCCGGACGATGTTTACATCATAGTGTCGGGAGAAGTAGAGATCATTGATAGTGTTATAGAGAAAGAGAGAGTTTTAGGGACTCTAACAGCAGGAGACATGTTTGGAGAAGTTGGTGCACTTTGTTGTAGGTCTCAAAGCTATACCTATAGAACCAAGACTCTTACACAGCTTCTGAGGTTGAAAACCAATGCTCTTATAGAAGCAATGCAGATAAAAAAAGAGGATAATATACTAATACTCAAAAATTTCCTTCAGGTTTGTTATGATTTTGACTTGTGAGTAATCATCATTAATATGGTTTTGACTTGAAAGTTTATAGTATAATGTGATGCAATTGCAGCATTATAAGCAGCTTAAGGATTTGAGTATCAAAGATTTAATGGTGGAGAATGTTGAAGAAGAGGATCCTAACATGGCGGTGAATTTGTTAACTGTGGCTGGCACAGGTAATGCTGCTTTTCTTGAGGAGCTTCTAAGAGCTGGTTTGGATCCTGATATAGGTGACTCAAAAGGAAAAACTCCATTGGTATGTATAGGGTCTGTCTGGTGTCCAACACGTATTAGTGTATATGTGTTAGTATTATTGTATCTGATGTTCGTGTCTGTATTATAGTTTTGTAGATTACTTCCTTTCTTCACTATAGTTTTGATCATAGCGAATTCAAAACCGAAATATCAACTTGTTGGTTTTTGTGCAGCATATAGCAGCATCAAATGGACATGAAGAGTGTGTGAAAGCCTTGCTCAAACATACATGCAACATTCATATAAAAGGTATGGCATATATATATATATATATTTCTATATGATTATAATTTTTATCGATTTATAATTCATATTCGTATCGAAATTTACATTTCGATTATTGACAGATATGAATGGTAACACTGCACTATGGTATGCAATAGCCTCAAAGCATTACTCAATCTTCAGAATCCTCTATCAGCTATCTGCACTCTCCGATCCATACACGGCAGGGAATCTGCTATGTCTAGCAGCGAAAAGAAACGATATAACCGTGATGAACGAGCTTCTAAAGCAAGGACTAAACATCGACTCGAAAGATGGCCACGGAACAACGGCTATTCAAATTGCCATGACAGAAAATCTAGTTGACATGGTTCAGTTACTTGTCCTGAACGGCGCAGATGTTGCTAATATACATGTTCATGAATTTTCTGCATCCACCTTAAATGAAATGCTGCAGAAACGCGAAATCGGGCATTTAATTAATGTGACTGAGACAATGCCTAGTGGGTTTGTATTAAAAGATGAAAATGAAGAAGAACAGAAACAAGGTTGGAGAAGATATAATGGAGTAGAGTTTCCAAGAGTAAGTATATATAGAGGCCACCCTATAGTGAGAAGAGAAAAAGGTTTCGTTGAAGCCGGAAAGTTAATAAAGTTGCCTGATTCATTAGAAAAGCTCAAAATTATCGCAGGTAAAATTTCAAACTCACCGAAGTTAGTATATTTTTATTATAAATACTAGCGTCTAGTCAGACACAAATGTGTCTATTGTTTGTTTTTCTCGGTTTCTCATTTTTTTTGGTTCTTGTTTTGTTTGTGTACAATATATAGGTGAAAAGTTTGAGTTTGATGCAAGAGATGCAATGGTGACAAATGAAGAAGGAGCAGAAATAGATAGTATAGATGTGATAAGAGATAATGATAAACTCTTTATTGTTGAATAGGATATTATTGATTTTGGTTGTTGATGTGAAAAGGATGATAGTAATGATTTTCTTCTGAATTTTGCCATGGACTAACATTATTAACATTACTGCTACTACTAATAGACTAGTGAGGCTAATGTTCATGAGAAAATATGGATACATGCCTTTCTAGTGATGTGAATATTTGACAGTGGCACAAATGGGGATAGATGTGATTTCTTGTTGGTTTTGATCTTAAAAGACATGTCTCCTTTATGATGTCCAACACATAATTTTGCTGACAGAAAAAATCTACTATTAGAGAGAATATGGATACATGCCTTTCTAGTGATGTGAATATTTGACAGTGGCACAAATGGGGATAGATGTGATTTCTTGTTGGTTTTGATCTTAAAAGACATGTCTCCTTTATGATGTCCAACACATAATTTTGCTGACAGAAAAAATCTACTATTAGAGAGAATATGGATACATGCCTTTCTAGTGATGTGAATATTTGACAGTGGCACAAATGGGGATAGATGTGATTTCTTGTTGGTTTTGATCTTAAAAGACATGTCTCCTTTATGATGTCCAACACATAATTTTGCTGACAGAAAAAATCTACTATTAGAGAGAATATGGATACATGCCTTTCTAGTGATGTGAATATTTGACAGTGGCACAAATGGGGATAGATGTGATTTCTTGTTGGTTTTGATCTTAAAAGACATGTCTCCTTTATGATGTCCAACACATAATTTTGCTGACAGAAAAAATCTACTATTAGAGAGAGTCAGTTCAAAGCCTAAAAAATATTTGAGTTTGCCAAGGTCTTACATGTGAAAACATATGTGCAAATAATCCTTGAAGCATTAATAGCAATAACCTGGTTGTCTGCATACACTAATACTACAGTATACGCCTTTTGTTTTTGCTTAACAAAGAGAGACTAATCTGACCGTGATTGTGTGAATCCGAAATGTTTCAGTGATGTAGAGAGCATGGAAAACCAACACCTAGGAGCTGTTTGAGCCCATAGAGAAAATTCCATCCATTTTTGCCATAAGGATATTCAATGAAAGCACATATTTTTCTTCGGCTACCAAACTTGTCTCATTTTCTTCTTTGATTATGCACATAACATATATAGTGATTCAAACACCCTTAATTGTTTATACACAGGTGCTTTTCCATGTAACATCTCATAGCAAGACTTTCCATTTAGCACCAATGAAGGAGTTTAGTTAATAAGGTTCTCCAGTTCCTGTCTTCTAGGCTAGGCTGGGACTCCATACTGCAAGAGAGCATTAGACATCTATTTCAAAAGAGAACTTCTCTTATCTCACCAAACTGACCAGCGAGATTCTCAAAGAGGAGTTGTTGAATCTGGCGTATTATACTCGATGAGCTTCTTCCGTTCTGGCCATTGGTGATGCTGATTGTTGGGATGCTTTCTTATTTGATCGGCGTCTTAAGGAGAAACAAATACTTGAGGAAAGTATATGAGACTTCAGTGAGATACATATGTGCAAGGAGTACAAAACAAGGACAGATAAAGCTCTGGCCTCCGCACAAACCACTTATGTTTGGTATTTATCAAAAATCACGGTCAAACTGTGCGTTTTGATATAAGCAAGTATTTGTTGCTTCAGAAAATCACGGTCCATATAACCATAAACGTGCGGTAGCGGCAAGTGACTGGGATTCCAAACACACGCGAGATTTTGAAAAATTGGCAAATTGCACCTTGAGAATGTCTCCTGGCCTTAAAATTAAATGAATCATCAGCTCTCGGTCTTGCGGAACTTTCAGAGTCCTTTGAGAACACTTTGATGCAAGTGGAGCATTTTTACTTTCCTTTGCGTATTTCGAGGGAACAAGTACGACCAAACCAGATGCTTAAGGATGCAAAAGTCGTGTCATTCTCCACCTTTTTTTAGTGTAATACCCTACACTAGAAAGCTTGAGTAAATGAATTTGACATTGAGACAATTGTTTTTACCTGTTTAAGGCGCGCATACAAAATTTTTCCGGAAATCTACATTAGACTTGTCACGAGACAATCCTCAAGGCCTTAAACTCCTAATTTACTACTCAGACATGGCAATTGAGTAAGCAAATAAAGCATACATAGTAGCAAGAAGTAATAGCAATGAACAAATAAAAGCGATAACAATAAAAACTTGGAATGATAGCAATAAAACTTGAATAAAAAATAGCTCCAATAAAGTTGAATCTTTGTTCATATCAGCCAAATATTAATTCTCTCTATACTAGTTTGACACCAAAGGCAACAACACAAACTGTAAAAATACTAACCAAAATCTACCTCCTTAGATACCAATTCAACTATAGTTTTGTACTAAGATTAATTGGTATTAATAACTTAATATCAAATTGCCAACAATACAACGTTCTTCACATGCAATGTGTTTCCCATATCTCCAAAGATTCAAAACCTACAAAAACAAAGATAAATTGATCCTTTAACTTCTTACACCATTCCTCATATCATGCCAAAACACACTTTGTACAAGTTTTGATCATTTACATGTCAATAGTCGACCAAATAATGCATGTAATTAACATCAGAAAATGATACTCCATCTTACAATTATATTATGTTTCTACACCCCCCATTCACACATTCCATATATAGATACATTTTTCTAGCAAGTGTCACTAGTTGGTGGAGAAACAAAACTCAACCCCACCAAGCCTATTGACCTTACTCTAACCTACTTGCTATATATATTCAAACAAAACCACATTTCATTGGGTCACTATACACATCTCCCATTAATGCTACATCAAATATCATCATGCCCTATCTTTCTTTTCCTCATTATATTAGAACCATTCTTCACCTATAGTTTGGTACAAAATGGAGATCAATATTAGTTCATATGATTCTTCTAACTTGAGCAGCAAGCAACATCATGATGTTAAAGAGGACTATACATCATCTTCATCATTCAATCTAACCAATGTTTCAAAGCTCATTCTTCCACCACTTGGTGTTCCTAAAGAGACTCAAGTTTACTCTAAATGGATCATTTCACCAATGGATTCAAGATATAGGTAGAGAGCTATTTTTTTTTTTTAAATTTTTTTTTACTCTCTTAAAATTATAATTAAACTTTTATAGTATTTTTGGATGATTATTATGTGCAGGTGGTGGGAGAGTTTTATGGTGGTGTTGGTAGCATATACTGCATGGGTTTATCCATTTGAAGTTGCATTCATGCATTCTTCAAATAGGGAGCTATATATTGTGGACAATATTGTTGATCTTTTCTTTGCTATTGATATTGTGATGACATTCTTTGTGGCATTCATTGATGGAACTACTCATCTACTTGTTAGAGATTCCAAAAAAATTGCTGTTAGGTAATTTCTTAACTACTTATTTATCAGTTATTTAATATTGCAAAAGAAAAAGAAAAAAACTTAAAATAAAGATAATATTAATACATATTAAGTAATGATTTATTTTAATAATTTTTTGAAAAATAAAACAAAATTATATGATTTGGCCATATATAGACTCTCTTCTAAGAAAAATATACTAAACAAAAATGAATTATAGAATACCTAGAAAAATCGTAAATAAAATTATTAACAAAGATTCCGAGATTAATAAATTAATTAGAAATATAATACTAGACAAACCATTATGACTGTAATTTGATTCATGTAATCTATCTCAATTAAAGAGATAAAACTTGATTATTGTTAATGTATTTTTTTATACTAATAAAATTAAATTATTTCTAATAGATGAAAACTAAATGTATTCTTAGACTCATCTAACAAAATTTTAAACAACTTAAAAATAATTTGAATTTTTCTTTAAAATATTTTTAAAATTATCTATAAATATTTTTAAAATTATCTATAAATATTTTTTACATCAACATTAATTTTTATTTATTTTATTTCAACCTACAACAATTATCAAATCGGAAAATAGAAATAAAAATATATTTAATAATATATAAATATTTATGTAAACATTTAAAATAATCTTTACGTTCCAAATTATTGTATAGTAAAGTTGGTTTAAGAGTGTACAAGATCCAGTTTAGTCTTGTAACTCATTCAAATCTAAATGTAAAAAGTTTGGTTCGATTGATCTCAAAAAAATATAGGTCAAATTTTGTGATAAGATAGTGACGTAGTTAAAATAGGGACGAATTTTGATTATCCCTCGAGTTATCCATACCATTCCAAAGCAATTTAAAGATAAATCTTAACGTTGAGTTCGGGTTACATACAACCCGATCTAACCCTTCTTTTGTACACCCGATATGCCAATTAAGAAAACATAAAAAATATGGTGAAAATAATTTAATACATTATATTTTTTTAAAATATTATATTGTTTTAAAAAATGAATATATGACATAACTATATTTAGTTTCTAATATTTTATTCTAATTAGTTATAATTTAACTATGACAAAACAACTAAATTTTTTATTTAATTATATAGTTTAACTATGAGAAATTTATTATGAAGTCTTATAGATTATATTTAATTACAACTTAACTATGAAAATTTGAGTTCCTATAACATATTACATCTTGCACACTCTTAAAACCATCCTATTACCCTGATCTTTGTAGAATATAACGGGAAAGTATTATTATTCTAATGAAATGAATGTAGTATATCATAAATAATTTTATTATTATTATTATTATTATTATTATTATTATTATTATTATTATTATTGTTATTGTTATTATTATTATTTTTATTATTGTTATTATTATTATTATTATTATTATTATTATTATTATTATTATTATTATTGTTATTGTTATTATTATTATTTTTATTATTGTTATTATTATTATTATTATTATTATTATTATTATTATTATTATTATTATTTCTCTAATTCATACGTGGGGATTTGATTTTAATTATTCATTTTCTAAAATTCTAAATTCATACATTCTTAGAGAGGCTAAACATTAGAGCCTAATTACAACCTAAGTTTGATAACATTGATATGTATTAGACCAACTAATCAGTTATTACTTATTAATAACGATTAAGGATATTTGTTGTAGGAGAATTAATTAGATTTAAATAATTAAGATAAGATTATGAACACCTGGTTCTTGTTTAATCTCAAAACTAGTGTATGGGCCACTGTCCAAATTTTAGAAAATAAATGAGTGGGCCAGCCCAATTCAAACCGAGGGCCCAGTAATTGTTGTTGATCTATAAATGTCATAGACTCTACAAAATATTGTTGACCCCATGTGATTAGTGAATAAGACATGCTTAGGTTAAAGAATATCATATATTAAAAAAAATAAATTAATTTCATTGATCCAACTTTGGTGATAGTTGCATGAATTTCAGAATCTTACTTTTAAAAGGACCAGAATCTTATAAAATAAATCCATCACACAAAATATTACAAATTTAAAATATAGTAGGTTATTGTCTTTCTACCCAAACTTTCGTAAGTGTTCGAAAGTCTATTCATGTAAATGAACACCTGCCAATTAAGTAAGTTTTAATGGCCCCAACCTTACTCTAAAAACTCAATGACAACTCAGTAATCAAATGCATTTTTATATCCTGTCTTCTGCAAAATTCGTTAGTGTTCTAAAACAATCTCCAAGTATCCACCATGCCTTGATCTCAAATTCCAACTTATTCGTGTCATGAAAGTCTTCACTGGTTCATGATGAATGAACAACAACATTAAAATCTTCTAAAATACATAAACCACATATTTTAGACTCTTTAGTTATGATCACTTAACCATGCAAAATCTTCAACACCTCATGTTTAACTCTAGTGCAATAGCCAAGATAATCAAACATGTTCATGGCCAACAAATTTTGAATGAGCTCTAGAACATAACCTCGTGTTCTGAAGAAGAAACTTACGACCATTGAACATTTTAAATCTGATCATATCAATACCATAGACCTTGAAAATCTTATTATCACCAAAGATACTACTCTACCGAGTCCATGAACCAACTCTATTCAGTCTCCAAATTCACGAACTAAGAAAAAATCAGACAGGATGACCGAAAATCCGAGCTTATTCATATTTTAACTTGTTATTCATATTGTATTTTGTTTGAGATAGGTACTTGTCATCATGGTTCATAATGGATGTGGCATCAACAATACCCTATGAAGCAATAGGCTACATTGGCAATCACAAATTGAGTCTTCCTTTCTTTCTCTTGGGAATGCTCAGATTTTGGAGAATCAGACGTGTCAAACAATTCTTCACAAGGCTTGAGAAAGACATCAGATTCAGCTATTTCTGGGTCAGATGTGCTAGGCTTCTTTCTGTATGTCACATTCACATATTATGTTTGAAAGGGATTATAAGGATGTGTCAAAACAGTTATATATTATAATGTTGAAAATTTTATGATGCATGCAGGTAACACTCTTTTCAGTTCATTGTGCTGGTTGTCTCTATTACATGCTAGCTGATAGGTACCCTCATAAAGGTAAAACATGGATTGGAGCTGTCATTCCAAATTTCAAAGAGACAAGTCCTAGAACAAGATACATTTCAGCCATATACTGGTCCATCACCACCATGACAACCGTCGGTTATGGCGATCTTCATGCTGTCAACACCATGGAAATGATTTTCATTATTTTTTATATGCTCTTCAACCTCGGCCTAACCGCTTACTTAATCGGTAACATGACGAATCTTGTAGTTGAAGGAACTCGCCGCACAATGGAATTCGTAAGTACTATTATTTTATTACTATCAGAAACGTAGGCACAATTGACTGAACTCCGTGACCAGTTATATGTTTCATGTGACTAGAACTTTTGATTTTGTTGTAGAGAAATAGCATTGAAGCAGCATCGAACTTTGTGTACCGAAATCGCTTGCCACCGAGGCTAAAAGATCAAATCCTTGCTTACATGTGTTTGAGATTTAAGGCGGAAAGTTTGAATCAACATCAGTTAATTGAACAACTGCCAAAGTCAATTTGCAAAAGCATTTGCCAGCATTTGTTTTTTCCAACTGTAGAGAAAGTCTATCTCTTCAAAGGCGTCTCGAAAGAAATCCTTTTGTCCCTCGTAAGAGTTGCTTTGTTTCGGTGAACTCTCACTAGCAGTGATAAATTCAAATAGTTTCGTATAAATCGTGAATGTGTTGCAGGTTGCGAAAATGAATGCGGAATACATACCACCGAAAGAGGATGTTATAACGCAAAACGAAGCGCCGGATGATGTTTACATTATAGTGTCAGGAGAAGTAGAGATCATAGATAGTGTGATAGAGAAAGAGAGAGTTTTAGGGACTCTAACAACAGGTGAAATGTTTGGAGAAGTTGGTGCACTTTGTTGTAGGTCTCAGAGCTATACATATAGAACCAAGACATTCACAGAGATTCTGAGGTTGAAAACTAGTGCTCTTGTAGAAGAAATGCATAGTAAAAAAGAAGATAATATACTAATACTCAAAAATTTCCTTCAGGTTGGTTATGGTTTTGGATTGTAATGCTTATTATGGCTTTGATTTGAAAGCTTATATAGTATAATGTGATGCATTTGCAGCATTATAAGGAGCTTAAGAATTTGAGTGTCAAAGATGTAATGTTGGAGAATGTTGAAGAAGAAGATCCTAACATGTCTGTGAATTTGTTAACTGTGGCTAGCACTGGTAATGCTGCTTTTCTTGAGGAGCTTCTTGGTGCTGGTTTGGATCCTGATATTGGTGACTCTAAAGGAAAAACTCCATTGGTATGCATGCTCTTATTTTTACGTAGCACAAACACTTCAGATAGATATGGTGTGTCTGGTGTCCGAGACGTGTCAGTGTCAATACTAACACGACAATGAAATATGTAGTAATTACTTTCAATTATTGTCGGGTTTTATGTGTTCGTGTCTGTATCAGTGTTTCAACGGTTACTTCCTTTACTATAAACTTAATTGTTGATTGCATGTGCAGCACATAGCAGCATCAAATGGACATAAAGAGTGTGTTAAAGTCTTGCTCAAACATACATGCAATATACATATAAAAGGTATGACATATATATTTCTATATGATTATAATTTTTATCGATTTATGTTTCACATTCGTATAGAAATTTACATTTCGATTATTGACAGATATGAATGGTAACACTGCAGTATGGTATGCAATAGCTTCAAAGCATTACTCAATCTTCAGAATCCTCTATCAGCTATCTGCACTCTCTGATCCATACACGGCTGGAAATCTCCTATGTCTAGCAGCAAAAAGAAACGATTTAACCGTGATGAACGAGCTTCTAAAGCAAGGACTAAACATCGACTCAAAAGATGGACACGACACGAAGGCTATACAAATTGCTATAACAGAAAATCTTGTTGACATGGTTCAGCTGCTTGTTATGAACGGCGCAGAAGTTGATGATATACATATCCATGAATTTTCTGCATCCACCTTAAATGAATTATTGCAGAAACGCGAAATCGGGCATTTAATTAATGTGAATGAGGCAATGCATAGTGAGTTTGTATTAAAGGGTGAAAATCAAGAAGATCAGAAACAAATTAAGGAAAGATATAATGGACTAGAGTGTCCAAGAGTAAGCATATATAGAGGTCACCCAATAGTGAGAAGAGAAAAAGGTTTCATTGAAGCCGGAAAGTTAATAAAGTTGCCGGATTCATTAGAAAAGCTCAAAATTATTGCAGGTAAAATTTCGAGTTCATTATAAGTTAGTATTGAAACATTGATATTGTTATCATAAATACTAGCGTGTAGACAGACACATACAGAAACATGTCTTCTATATGTTTATCTCGGCCTCTCATTATTTTCTCTTAATTTGTGTACAATAGGTGAAAAATTTGAGTTTGATGCAAGAGATGCAAAGGTGACAAATGAAGAAGGAGTAGAAATTAACAGTATTGATGTGATAAGAGATAATGATAAACTGTTTATTGTTGAATAGACTATTGATGCAAAATGCCTAAGTGTATGTAAGTGTATAAGGATATAATCTTGAACGAAAGAATTAGAGTGCTGTAATACAAACACTCAGACACAGAAAATGACACCTTTGTGAGGAAGTAGACTGCATAGGATTGGTAATAGTGTTGAACTTAAGCATACAAATCTTTATGAGCAGATCCCTAATGTATTTGAATGGAGAGAAAAGAAGTGTACTATTGGAGTTCTTGCAAACCTTTATACCAAGAAAGTATTCCAAATCACCTAAATGCTTAAGGCAATGAAAAGTTTAGCAGTGATTTGTTCAATAAAATCAGTTCAATGTGAGGTGTGTGTGGTGTGTGTGTGTGGTGTGTATAACATCAGTGAGTACAATCTATGAGATTTTTCTATACAATAGGCATAACAAAAGTGAGAAATATTTTTATTTATGACGAGAATGTTACAATGTTATAAAACAAGTTTCAATGTTATGAAATTATGTTGCTCGAGGGATAGATGTAGGACTAGATGTCTGGGACAACTTGTTCAACCAGATAACACATAAAATGACCGTAACAATTATTCAAAGCAAAGACAATAAAGAATCCAAAAAAAAATTCCACTCTTTAATAAAATTAATACAAAGTGTCTTTAGATGAATAAGCATCTTATTCAATGACCCTCTTCTTAATTATACCCTTAATATCTTTCTATTTAAGTTTCTCCTTAAATATGAAAGTGTTTCTCACTTTCTCTCAATCATAAATTATACAAGAAACTTTGTTAATGTTATTGTCACTGATAAAGATAATAGTGCATGGAGACTTACTTGCTATTACGGTTATCCCGAAAGAAGTAGAAGGAGATTGGCATGGGACCTACTTCGGGAATTACGGGATATGTCTAACTTACCGTGGTGTATTATTGGAGACTTCAACGATCTCCTTTCTCAGCAGGACAAGAACGGAATACACCTTCATCCTAATTGGTTGTGTTCGGGTTTTCGTCAAGCCGTGAGTGATTGTAATCTATCCGATATTATGCTTGAAGGCTATCAATTCACTTGGGTGAAGAGCAGAGGCACTGATCATATGGTTGAAGAAAGACTCGACAGAGCTCTTGCTACCTCCGATTGGCTTGCGGTTTTCCCTCATGCTAAGTTGTCTAATCTCATCGCATCACACTCTGATCATAGCCCCATCCTTCTAGACTGTGATCCGGTTCAGCATGTTGGTGGGAGTTTTAAATTTCGATTCGAAAACAATTGGCTCCTTGAAGATGGTATTACTGAGGCGGTTAGTAATGGGTGGAACTGTGATGCCAATACTGATGTGGTTAAGCGTATTTTAACATGTGCTGATAGTTTAGAGACTTGGAGTCGGGAGTTGCGTAAAAGTAGGAGAGGTGATTTGGAGCGTCATAAGGCAGTGATGGAAGCTAATAGAGGTGGTGCCGATTTGCAGTCGGCTGAGCGGTTTCGGGAGGCGCAGTTGGAGTTTAATAAAACTTTGATCCGTGAAGATGTGTATTGGAGACAAAGAGCCAAGAAGCATTGGCTTAAAGACGGTGACTTGAATACGAAATTCTTCCATCGTTCGGCGACTGCTAGAAAGAAGTTTAAGAATATTTTGAGTTTGAACCATGATGATGGTAGTATAGTCACTGATCCGCAAGGTTTAGGGGAAGTTGCCAAGAATTATTTTGATAATCTTTTTGCTGGAAGCAGTAACAGTGAGTATGGTGGAGTATTACATGGTATACAGCAGCGTGTTTCTTTGGAAAATAATAATAGAATGGTTTCTCCTCTTTCTAAGAATGAGCTGTATGCGGCGTTGGTTGATATGCACCCGGACAAATCTCCTGGGCCCGATGGTTTCAATCCCGGTTTTTATACACACTTTTGGGAAATCTATGGAGACGATATTTTTGAGGCAGCTTCGTTGTGGCTTCATCGAGGCTATTTTCCGGACACCATTACTGATACTAATATTTGTCTGATCCCTAAATGTTCTCAGCCCAATAGAATGCAGGACTTTCGACCAATTTCTTTGTGTAATGTCATATATAAGATTATTGCTAAAGCATTGGCGAATAGGTTGAAGTCGTTTCTTAATCATTGTATCTCGGAGGAACAATCGGCTTTTGTGGAAGCACTACAAAAAATATGCTCTGCAGCGACGTGGGAAACACGTCGCAACATGAAATATCACGTGGCAACAAAAAAGTAGCGACGTGAGCCACCACGTCGCAGGAGACAAAGTGGCAACTTGTAGCGACGTGGAGACCACGTCAGAAAGTAGCGACGTGACTCCCACGTCGCAACAAGGAAACATGGGGAACATCCATCTGCACACACAGCAGGCGTGGCAGGTGTGGGGCAGTGTGTTTGCTGACCAATGTAGCGACGTGATTACCACATCGCTACATTAAATGCTTTTTATTTTTAAAATTTATTCACGCTAGATTTGTTTTGTTTTATATATTTTTTATAATTAATTAATATATAATAAAATATATATAATAAAATATATATAATAAAATATATATAATAAAATTTATATAATAAAATTTATATAATAAAATTTATAAAATAAAATTTATATAATAAAACCTATAAAATAAAATTTATATATTAAAATCTATAAAAACTAATTTATATAATAAATTTGTATAAAATAAATTCATATAATAAACATTATATAATAAATTCAATTAATTAAAACTAAAAATTTAAAACTAATACTGTAATGAATTAAAATGTAGAATATTTTACATAAAAATAAATTAAAAATAAATAAAATACAAAATGTTTTCAAGACGCATCATCCGGAAAATAATTATCCGGATTAAAATCATCAGCCACCCCGTCATCCTCCGGCTCTTGAGGAGGAGCATTACTGTAATTTCCACCTCCTTGCATAAACCGTCTCATCTGCTCCTCCATCTCAGCTTGCTTCTTCATAATGCCCTCCATCTGTCGCGCATGCTGCTCCTCCATATCAGCCTGCTTCTTCCGCATCATCTCGATCTGGGCCTCACTTTCGCGTCTCGCCAATTGCCTTACTAATTCAGTTTGTTCCTGTGTCAGATTTGGTTGACGCGATCCACCCTCTCCATCCTGAAGTCTTTGAAACAGATTGCGGTCACCACGTCTATAGCTGGCCGCCAAATTTCCAGCACCAAAAAAGCAACCATTAGGTCCTTTTTCCTTAATAACCTCACACCAGATATAGTGATCAACATCCGCATTTAGCGGCTCCCCCTCTGCTGGCATGAATTGAGGATTATTTTCCAGAAAAATGGCAAGTCGCCTATCATAATCTTCCTGCACAGATATTCAATAAAAAATGTAAGTTAAATATTTAAATGCATATTTAATTAGTCAATTAAAATATATTAAAAAGTTGCCACGTGATTTTCACGCCACAACTTATGATTTGCCACATGATTTTAATGTGGCAATTTATCAATTGCCACATGAAATTCACGTCACAAATTTTGTATTAATTTAAAAAAAATAAACAACGTAAATTTCACTTACAAGATACAACTTCGTGCGCTCGTCGACAAAACCTCCGGATCTCCTTGTCCGGGTCCTCGAAATCAGCTCAGGCATCAATGGTTTTCTCCCCAACTCCTTAGCCTAAATAATATAATTAAAAATAATTAGTAAAATATATTATGAATAAAGATGTAACTTAAAAAATTTAAAATTTTTACCAATCGTCGGGCATGCTCGGCGGTGCTAATACTTCCAACTGTGTTGACACAACCGCCCTTTTCAGATGCCCTCATCTTCTTAAAAGTTTCTGATTTAGCCCGGAATTCTGGACTCCTCCAATATGTAACAAGATCATGAAAAACCTCCTCGCCTATCCAGTTAGGACGGATGCCATGAAGCTCATGATTCTCCCTTACTCTCCGCAGCATATCAGACATTCTTTTAGAGCATCTGGTGTTGAAAACTTTCTGAACACTTTTTTCACTCAAAGGATCCCACACACATTTCTCCTGCAATAATGTATGACATTAAAATAAAATGTTAAGTAATTATAATGAGAATTTTATTTAAATAACTATAACTAAAACAATAAATTAAATGCATAACATATATAAATAACAATACCTTAAACATTCTAAACCATTCATCTTTATTTTTTACGTCCCCATAGCTCTTAAAAGCTGATTTATACATCTGCTGAATTATATAGCTAACAACCCTAGCAGCTGTCCGACTCGGCGTAAAACTGAAACAAAAAATGAAAATGTTAGATATAAATTTATAAAAAAAATGAAAAAGTATACATACTATAAAAGTTTTTAAATAGGAAACTTACTTGCTTCCTTCGGGCTGAATCCAAAATCTGCCGTCAATCACATGAATCTCATCAGGATCATCCCTCCCACGAAGATCAGCTCCATCTATCTCATCAACTGCCTCATCAACCTCACGTGCTGGTACATGTGTGGGATGTGGGGTGCGTGAGCCTCCAACCTGTGTGGGGCGTGGACTAGGAGATCGTCCAGCCTGTGTCGGACGTGGACGGGGAGATCGTCCAGCCTGTGTGGGGCGTGGACTAGGAGATCGTCCAGCCTGTGTCGGAGGTGTACTACTGGATCCTCCCGTATGCTGAAAGGAGGAAGTCATCTGCATGGGATATGAGAAACCAGATCCTCCAGTATGCTGGAAGGATGAAGGCATGCCAGTATGGGCGAATGGAAAGCTGGGCGGGGGCACACCAGTATGTGTGAATGGAAAGCTAGGTCCTGCCGCCTGCTGGAAGGACGGGGGCACACCAGGATGCTGGAAGGATGGCGGTACCGCTGAGTACTGGAAGGATGGCGGTACTCCAGACGGGAATGTGTGGGAGGAGAGTAATGGGGTAAAAGCCTGAGTACTGGCTAAAGACATATGATCAACACTCTGAGGGCGGGAAGACACGGCCATGAAAACTTTATAATATATAACTATTATATTAGTTTTACATATATAAAATTTATTTAATATATATAACTATTATATTAATATTTATAATATATATAACTATTATATTAATATTTATAATAATCTATTTTATATACTGTAAAATATTATAATATATATAATAATTTTAATAATAGTTTTAATATATCAATATACTAAAAACAACTTTAATAATTTTAATGTTTGTATAATATTAATAGTTTTAATATATAATATATAATAATGTTTGTATAGTTTTAATAAAAATATTAATAAAAATTATACTAAAAACAATTTTAATATATCAATTTTTTTAAAACACATTATAACAATTTTAATATATCAATTTATTTCTAATAGTTTTACAATTTATACAAACACATTATAAATCTATATACAAACACATTCATATCTTAATTAATAAATCTACTAAAAATATGATATACATATACATATTTTGTTTTTTATTAAAATTTTTTTTAGTATAATATTTCTCATTATAATAAATAATATATATAATAAAAATTAAAAATGAAAACTTTATAATATATAACTATTATATTAGTTTTACATATATAAAATTTATTTAAGTTATAAAAATATATTTTTTAAAGTGAGAACTTTATAGTATATATTTATATTATATTCTTAAAAATGAAAACTTTATAATATATATAACTATTATATTCTTTTTAAATTTATATTAATATTTATAATAATCTATTTTATATACTGTAAAATATTATAATATATATAATAATTTTAATAATAGTTTTAATATATCAATATACTAAAAACAACTTTAATAATTTTAATGTTTGTATAATATTAATAGTTTTAATATATAATATATAATAATGTTTGTATAGTTTTAATAAAAATATTAATAAAAATTATACTAAAAACAATTTTAATATATCAATTTTTTTAAAACACATTATAACAATTTTAATATATCAATTTATTTCTAATAGTTTTACAATTTATACAAACACATTATAAATCTATTTTAATAAATGTATCCCAAAAATATATACCATATATCTAACCCAAAAATCATTATAAATTACACTAAAAATATATTTTAATTACTTACCTCTTCTTCAATCTACTCCTCCTTCTTCAATCTACTCTCCTCCTTCTTCAATCTACTAAAACTATACCAAAAAAAATCAAAAATTAATAACAGAATAAAGAATAAAATTATAACATAATACTTGTTCAACCTCTTCATTACCTTTGATATCAAAAAAATATTTGGATTGATGCAATTGGAGTTGGATTTTGGGAGATTG
Source organism: Vicia villosa (assembly GCF_029867415.1). Taxonomy (NCBI): domain Eukaryota; kingdom Viridiplantae; phylum Streptophyta; class Magnoliopsida; order Fabales; family Fabaceae; genus Vicia; species Vicia villosa. Next base: position 251,593,680 of record NC_081180.1, read on the forward strand.
AAGTTGTTGTTCTTGTTCTGGTTTTGAGTTTGGGGATGAATTGTTGTTCTTGTTCTGCAACGAAGGTGTGGTGGAGTGAAGTGAATTGCATTGATTTATACGCAATGTAGCGACGTGAAATTAATTTCTCTAGTTGCCACGTGGTAAACACGTCGCAACAAGCAAACGGTAACATTTAATTAATGTCTCTGCCATAAATCCTGTCACCTAGTCAATTCAATATAACGTTTTAAATGTTGCGACGTGTTTACAACGTCACTACTTAATTTTTTAAAATTTGAATCTCCCCCCAATCTCCCCCCATGTGAACGTTATTGCTTTTTAAATTTATAATTTATACATTTAATGTAGCGACGTTTGACCCACGTCGCAACTTTATTCACGTAACCCAACGTCTGACTCATCCTTACTTTATGTTTATAAAGTTATTTTATAATTAAAAACATGTGGCGACGTGGTAGTCACGTCGCTAGAGGCAATAAATACCCACGTGACAGCCACGTCGCTAATATGTGTCGCTGGGGAGCACTTTTTTTGTAGTGAAGGTCGGTCTATTCTGCACAATGCCATGATCGCTTCAGAGATCATCCACTCTCTCAAGAGAAAGACACAGGGTGGGAGAGCTCAGTTAGCTCTTAAGATCTACATCAGTAAGGCTTATGATAGGGTGGACTGGGGTTTCTTACGAAGTATGTTACTTAAGATGGGTTTTTCGGAGAAGTGGACACACTGGATGATGATATGTGTGACGTCTGTTCACTATTCGGTACTAGTTAATTCGGACACAGTTGGACCTATTATACCAGGACGAGGACTCAGGCAAGGCGACCCACTGTCGCCTTATCTTTTTATTCTCATATCTGAAGGCCTATCAACCCTCATCAAGGGCTCTGTAGCGAGAGGGGATATCCATGGGATCCAAATCTGCAGAGGGGAACCTAGTGTGTCGCATCTGCTTTTTGCTGACGATTGTTTTCTATTTTGCAGAGCAAATATGGAGGAAGTTTCTCATCTTATAGGGATCCTGGATACCTATGCAACAGCCTCCGGTCAGGAAATCAATTTATCCAAATCGGAGGTTTTCTTCAGTAGGAATCTGAGTTTTCCGGCCCAGGCAGATCTTGCAAAAATAATGGGAGTCCATCATGTTCTAGGTACCGGCAAGTACTTAGGATTGCCTTCGATGATCGGTAGGAGTAAAAAGTCTACGTTCTCTTTCATCAAAGACCGTATTTGGCAACGGATTAACTCCTGGAAAGGTCGGTCCTTGTCAAAAGCTGGTAAAGAAGTTATGATCAAATCGGTTCTTCAAGCTATTCCGGCTTATGTGATGAGTATTTTTATTTTGCCAGAAGCAGTTATTAATGATATAGAGAGAATGTTGAATGCCTTTTGGTGGGGTGGAGGTTCTGAAAGTAAGGGCATTAGGTGGATGGCTTGGGAGCGGTTAGCTTGTTCTAAGAAGGAAGGTGGTCTTGGATTCAGAGATTTTAGAGCTTTTAACTTGGCTATGGTGGCTAAGCAAGGATGGTTTATTATGAGTCAACCGCAAGCCTTAGTGTCCAGAATCTTTAAAGCAAGGTATTTCTCAAATTCATCTTTTTTTGAAGCTAAGCTTGGTTCTAATCCTAGTTTTGTGTGGAGGAGTATTTGGAAAGCTAGAGATGTTCTTATGCTGGGTTGTAGGTGGAGTATAGGTGATGGCAGTCAGATTAAGGTTATGCAGGAACCGTGGATTCGAGGGAAGGATGATAGGTGTGTCCCGGGGCCTCAACAACAGGGAATCTATAATCTGGTGGTTAAAGATTTACTATTACCATTTGCTAAACAATGGAATGGGAGGTTGATTAGTGAATTCTTTGACTGTCCAGGAGCGGCAGCTATTACCTGTGTCCCGTTAGTTGAGGATGTAGTCACCGATCGTTTGGTGTGGAAAGAAGAGAAAGACGGTCAATATAGTGTTCGTTCCAGTTACCGTGTTTGGAAGAGTATAAAGAAGCATCCTATCCAGGATAATAATGAGGCTAATTGGAATGGAGTGTGGTCTATTTTTGCCCCCCTCGGGTGAAACATCTCCTATGGAGAATATGTTCGGATTGTTTGCCTTCCCGGGTCCGGCTACGACAACACCATGTCCTATGTCCTATTATGTGCCAATTTTGTGGGGAAGAAGAGGAGGACGATTGGCACATCTTCTTCGGTTGTTCTGAGACTACTGAATGTTGGAGAACGGCATGTTTGTCCGATGTTGTAGCACCTTTCCTTCTTCATTCTATTGACATTTGATCTCTTGTTTTGAATTTGTGTAATAGGGAGGATAGAAAGGTATTGGGGCGTTTTTCTATGATGATTGAATTGTTGTGGCATAACAGGAATGATTTTATTTGGAATAATGAGAAGGAGGAGGCTTCAAGGCTTGGGTGGTTAGCCTTTCATAAGTGGCAAGAGTGGTGGTTGGCTCAAAGTTCTCCGGAGGGAGTGGCTGCCCTCTCAGCCACGATTTCTTGGATCCCCCCCCCTTCCGGTTGGTTAAAGTGCAATGTTGATGCGGGTTTTAATCGGCGTCAAAGAACTACTAATAGAGGTTGGTGTATCCGTGATAATTTGGGGAATTTTGTTCATGCGGGTGTTGCATGGGATGTTGGCTTGTTCTCTGTCCTTGAAGCGGAAGCGTTGGCGTTAAAGGAAGCTATTCAAAGTGCTTTAGCCCTCCATCTTGATCATGTTATTTTTGAGGGTGATTCTCTTCAAGTTGTCCAAGCTATCCATTCTAATAATATAGGAGATTCCGAATTTAATTTTATCATTCGTTCTATTAAATCTTTACTTTGTCATTTTCCGAACTTTGAGGTTGAGTTCGTTAAGCGTCAAGCGAATATGGTTGTCCATTGTCTTTCAAAGGCGGCCAATTCTTGGTCTTGTCGTAGTTTTATTAACAGTATTCCTCGTTGTATCGAATCTATTATTATGAATGAAAGAAGTTAAGTTTGTTTTGGTCAAAAAAAAAAAACATAACTAAATAAATCAACTACTATACCTTGTGAATTAACCGTCTTCATTTGTTAAATTATGATCTTTACATAAATTTATATAATTGAACCTTAATGAATGGGGAAGACCAACCACCATTAAATCATCATGTTGTTTGATGACGTAGTTATAACTAATACTAAAAAACATTACTCCCTCCGTTTTTTATTATAAGTCATTTTAAACTTTTCACGCAGTTTAAGAAAAATAATAATTATTGTATAAAAATAAGAAATTATGAAGGTTTTTACAAAATTATCCTTCATTAATGACATATGGAAGATAAATTTATATAATTGAAAGGAGAGAGTAATAAATATTTAAGGATATAATAGAAAAAGTAGCATTAATTATTCATTGGAATTGTAAAGCGATTTATATTTAAATACAATTTATTTTTCAAAACGACTTATAATAAACAAAGGAGGGAGTAGTACCTAATTAAAAGTTAGTGTTGGATATGAAATTGAATGGTACACCAGCATTATGACTTATGAGGCCAATGGCAAGTCACATGCATGCTCACAAAGATAACGTCATTCATACTATTGAGTGCATAAATTTGTGAGTTTGTTTGTTGCACACCAAATTATCATGATTATTATTCCTTACATGTACTTGATTATTGGTGTTAACTATCTCAATATGCAAAACCATGTTGATTTTGATTCCCATGTAACATGAAGTGTTTGATTGTCAATATAAAATATCATATTCATAAACTTTTAGATTACTCTAAGTGTCTTGCCTTATAAAAGCAAAAAATGTTATCTCTAGTTGTTTTTAATATGTAGATTATCGCTAGTTTTAATTGTTAAACTATAAGTTATTTTATTTGTTGTTTAATTAGTTAGATGATTAAGTTTTCTCTTAGAGATATTTATTTAAATTGGTTAGAGTAATTTGTATTTATGACCGTTGGTGGTATAATTGATTTTTTTTCTATAACTTTATATCTTTTTTGACAATGAAGTTTGTGGAAGTTATGGCAATAATTATGTCCCCAACTTAACATGGTATCAAGAGCGTGTGATAACTTTGATCACTTATCCATTCTAACTGTCACACGTCTCCTTTCTATTTGTTTGTTAGATTATCTCATTATCCTTTTATCCTTCAGTAAGACGAATATCTATTTCTCTCAAACATTTTCGCATTCTCTCTCTATCTATCTCTCTCCCAAGCACCATACCTTAAAAAAAATATTTTAGAAATTCTTTCTTCTTCCTTCAACAATGGCCAATGATGTGCTGTCATTGAAAACAATATTTTAGAAGTATCTTTATCCAAGGACTTCCATGGTGAAGCTAAACTGTCGAAATCAATAACTTCCTCTTTTTTAACCTTGATTCTAAAAAAAACAATAACCCTCTAGACCTAGATGAATTCAGACCCATTTCCTTAGTTGGTTTTTATACGTATTTTTGTCAAAACTTCTAGCCTCTGTGTTGAAAAGAGTGTAGGGTTCTCTGATCTCAAAGCGAAAATCAGCCTTTGTACCAGGTGGACAGCTTTTGGATGTAGTTGTAGTAGCAAACGAGGTTATGGATTATGCTACAAAGAGCTAAGAATGACTACTTACTTGTTAAGGTTGATTTTGAAAAGGCGTGCGATAGAGTGAGTCGGGATTTCCTCTGGTATATGATGAGGAGAATATGGTTTGGTAGTTTGTGGATGAAATGGATGGAGGCTAGCATATTCTCTAGTCAGGTGTTTGTTTTGGTTAACAGGAATCCCACAATGGGCTTTGAAGTTGGCAGGGGATTAAGGCAGGGTGATCCCTTATCACTTTTCTTTTTATGATTATAACATAAGGTTTAGCTTTCTTGGTGAGGAAGGCTTCTCAGGTTAGAGAATTTGGAGGTTTCAATGTTTAGGAAAGGTTTAAAGTTGATATTCTCCTATTTGCAGACGACACATTGCTCATTGGGGAAGGGAGTTGGAAAAACGTGTAGTTTATAAAAATAATTCTTAGAGGATTTAAGTTTGTTTTAGGCTTAGAGGAAAAACGTGTAGTTTATAAAAATAATTCTTATAGTAGTTGAAATTAATATTAGCACTCACTTTCCTTCACTAACTGCCATTTTTTTATCTTGCAGGATTGAAGATAAAACCTTTATTTTCTTGAAATTCCTATAGGTTCAAACACAAGGAAAATCAAGATGTGGAATTATTTGATGGACAAAACTAAATAGATTGGCTAAGTGAAAAAGGAAGATTGTTATCCATAGGAGAAAAGATTACCCTTCTATAAATTCAATTCTTTGCCATTTATCAATCTTCCTGTTATCTTTCAACAAAGATCTTATGGGGAGACAAGGAGGATAGAAGGATAAATCACCAGGTAGGATGGAATCAAGTGTATAAACCTAACAAATTAGAGGGTTTTGGATGAAGAGAATAGAAGACTTCAATCTTACATTACTGTACAAATGGAGATGGAGGATTTTGTTAGAGGAAGGGACTATTTGGACGGATATGTTGAGAGCTAGATACGAGAATTTTACTCATCAAATTTTGACAGGTGAAAGTAAGATTTCAGGAAACTAAAATCTTTTTGGTGGAAAGACTTAACTAAGCTTGACACGAGCGTATGGATGGCAACAAGTCGGGTAACTAAATAGATTGGCTAAGTGAAAAAGGAAGATTGTTATCCATAGGAGAAAAGATTACCCTTCTATAAATTCAATTCTTTGCCATTTATCAATCTTCCTGTTATCTTTCAACAAAGATCTTATGGGGAGACAAGGAGGATAGAAGGATAAATCACCAGGTAGGATGGAATCAAGTGTATAAACCTACCAAATTAGAGGGTTTTGGATGAAGAGAATAGAAGACTTCAATCTTACATTACTGTACAAATGGAGATGGAGGATTTTGTTAGAGGAAGGGACTATTTGGACGGATATGTTGAGAGCTAGATACGAGAATTTTACTCATCAAATTTTGACAGGTGAAAGTAAGATTTCAGGAAACTAAAATCTTTTTGGTGGAAAGACTTAACTAAGCTTGACACGAGCGTAGGGATGGCAACAAGTCGGGTCGGGTGCGGATTTCGCACTACCCAAACCCGCACTCGAAATCGACACCCAAACCCAAAGGATGTTCGGATGGAAAAATAACACACACGCCCACACCCGTTGGGTTCGGGTATTTTCACCCGAACCCGCGATAAAACACATAAAATACATTTTTTTTCTACAACTTTGCACAAAATATTTATATATATATATATATATATATATATATATATATATATATATATATATATATATATATATATATATATATATATATATATATAAACGGGTGTGATTTTGGGTTTCGGGTGTGGATTTCACACTATCCAAACCCGCACCCGAAATATCGGGTGGCACCCGAACCCAAACCCAGTCAATTCGAATTTTCATCCGTTGACTCAGGTTCGGATGCGGGTGGACCCCGCAGATTTGGGTCTTCTTGCCATCTCTACACGTAAGTGAGATGATATTATTTAATACATTAAATAAAAAAAAAAAAATAAATCCTTGTTAACCGTCTTCATTTTCTTATATCATGATTATTAGATTGATTTAAATTGAATTTGAACATGTCAATATTAAGTTTGTTTGATCAACCACCAAACTATCATGCTTTGACGTAGTTATCACACATGAAAATTAAAAACACATACAATTATTATTAGTACTAAATAATCTAAAATGTTAGTGTTGGATTAATGTGTATGGATCAATTGAAAGGTACACCAACATTATGAGTCCAATAGCAAAGCACATGCATAACGGCATACCAATTGAGTGCATAAATTCACAAATTAATTGTCATCATGCATATTTCTCATGATATACTATCTTGAAAAAGATTGGTAAAAATACTTGTCAATATTTTCTATAAAATAATAATAAGTTGATATCAGGTGTTAGGGGTATTTATTGGTGCGGGTCGACCCATTAACCCGCTAATCCAAATCGAATTAATTCATAAATTACATGTTCATTTACAGGTATACCCAACCCAATTCGTAACAATTCATATAATTTTGGTTCACGTATCGAGTTTGAGTTTTGCAATCTGTGGACCCGTTGATTCAACTCATTTATGTGATATTAGTAATTTCTTATTTTTATTATTATTTTAAATAAAAATATAAAATTATTATCTCATTATTAACCATAATTTTTTCAAAAAAACTTAATTCTCTACCAATAATACTATTAGATCAATGAGTTTACGTAATTGTAAGACTAAATGTTATTTCTTATTTTCTTTTGTAAATTTTCAACTTACGTATTTTATAAAATTAACGTGTCTTGTGAAATTTTATACTATTATTCAATATTATGTCATGTTGATAAATATAATTTGATACTATATGATGTGTTTTATCCATTTTGTACGTTAGAAATGTGTATAAATCAATTGAATTTTATTATAATATTTTTAAATTGAAAAAAAAAGTATTACATTTTAATTTGAAACACAGCCCACGAACTCATCTCAACCCAACTTATAAAAGAACGGGTCGGTTCAAATTAATTTTGATAATGAAATTGTGGATTGGACGACGAATCTAACCCATTTAAATTTGAACGGATTGAATAATGAGTTAGGTTAAACCTGGTCCAACCCAACTCATGTACACCCCTATTAAGAGCGGATGTTGATATATTAATCAATGTGGGCACCTTAGCTTAATTAAGAAAGATGGTTATATCATATCCAAACAAAACAAAACAAAAAACATTATTAAAAGAAGGAATGAATATCCTTAAATATTTGGTATTGTTTCTTTGAAGGTTACATTTACCCTTAAAATCTGCTAATACAGCTACTTGAAAAGTGGGATTTAATCCAAGTCTCCTCCTTTCAAGATATCCTTCCATCATTTTGCTTTGGTGCATTGTACAATTCACCTTGCAAATCCTCCCCAAATTCTCCCATGATTTGTTGAAAATAACCACAAATTGAAAACTATATAATAGAATATGAGTTACATCTTTGTCAATTGATTTCACTCAAGAATAATAGTTGGCATTTGGCAACATGTTTAAACATTTTTATATAACATTTGATGCAAACGAGGTTGATTTAATTAATAGGGTAACATACAATAGAATGTTGTGTTCTAAACAAGAAAGAAGAATCTATATCATCATTCACTTCTCTTTTCAAGAATACAACAAGATGAAGCCATAGAGAATTATAGCACTCAATCCAAAAGAGAACCAAATCAAAATGGAAAAATGAGAAGAGAATCTTATAGTATATATGGTCAAAGTAGTCAAACTTGAAAAACCTAATTAAGAAACACAATCCAACATATCTTTATATGAAGAATGAGCTTCAATTTTTGTTTATATTCTTTTTCCACCACTTGTACTACTTATAGCTTTCTCTCTCTCTTTTTTCACAATAGATTCCCAATCATCTCCTCCACTCTCTAGAAAACACTCATAATTGCACCCAACATCTATCTCCTATGTTACACCAACTTCAACTCATTGCTACTATCTCTTTCTCCTTAATCTTCCAACTATATAAATCCATATCAATCTCCATCAACATTCATCACAAATAAATTCTCTTTTCCCTCCCATCTTTGCATGATGAGTTCTAACTCCTCAATAAATGGTTTCTACAACATCCTTAACCAAGGACTCAATGACCTTCACCAAACCTTCATCTCTCACAACTTCATGTCTTTCCAATTCCTTTCACAAGTTATCTCATCTCTTCAATCCTTCCATTCTCATCTCACCCTTTTGGTTCGCAAACTCCGGTTGCCCGTTGGAGGTAAATGGCTTGATGAATACATGGATGAAAGCTCAAGACTTTGGGATTCTTGCCATGTACTCAAATCTGCCATTTCTGGAATGGACAACTATTACTCATCTTCCTCTAATATAGTTTCCTCTTTAGATGGTTACCATCACTTCACTCCCGAGTTTTCTCGTCAGGTTCATTGTGCATTACTACATAAAACACTTTTCACATTGGTTAAAATTTACTATTGATGTTAAATCTTACATTATAAAATGTACATATTAATATTAATATTAATATTAATATTAATACATACAAAATATTAATATACACAGACACGTATTAGACACCAGACACAGACGTGTTTATATTATCTTCTGATGTAACCCTAAATTTTTATAAGAAATATTTGCTCAATATGTATATAGGTTATTCGCGCGATAAATGTTTGTCAAAGGGAGATTATAGGAATGGAGGAAGAGAACAAGAGTTTAACAGAAACAAGGATTCAACAACTATCTCAATGTTTGAACCAAAACACAAACATTTCGGCCGATTCGAATTCGAAACTAAATGGATATAGTGGTTTTCGAGGGGTACTTTTCGCAATGAGGAGTGTTAGTTCATTGCTTTTGATGATTCTTCTTAGTGGAATAACTTATTGTTGGTCTTCCTCTTGTTTCCATCAAGGACTAGGACAAGGTTACCATGAAGGACACATGGTTTTTGGATCCGGTTTCATGGTTTCAATGGCAATGTTGCAACAAAAAGTGGCAGAAGAAATAGACAACAATGATGGACAACATAGGATTCTTTTGTTTGAGTTTCAACAAGCAAAGATTGCAATGCAGGAATTGAAAGTTGAGATGGAGAGAGTAACATGTTATGGTAATGATGATGAACATGGTTGTGAGATTCAAGAAAAAGTTGAGAATGTGAAGAGTTGCTTTGGTTTGTTGAGATGTGGTGTAGAAAGTATCACAGGACAACTTGATGATTTCTTTGATGAAATTGTTGAAGGAAGGAAGAAACTTTTGGATATGTGTAGCCATAGGTAGAACTTTAAACAATTTTAATATATTAAGTACTTTTTGTATTTTAATATTTTAATAAATATTTAATGAAGCAATGTTGTTCTTTTTTTTTTGCATTGATCTTAGATCATTTTCTTATTTATTTTTTAAAAAATATTATATTATGTTTTAAGATTTTCAGAGATTTTAGATTCAAATTCAGTTCTGAAAAATACAGCTGAGTTAAATTCGTTAACGGAATTTTATTTTATTTATTCTAATCTTTCTCGATTCGAGAAGTTGATCTTTACAATTGTGTAAGAATAAATATTTGATCAATATATAAAAAAATATAAAATAAAGTATATATAATTTATAACTCTTGCATTTGAATCGAACCCTAATAACGCAACGAAGTTAAAAATTTTAATCTAATAAAAATTATCGTATATTATAATATTTTTTATTCGGATTATTAGTTTTTACAAATTGTAGGTTAAAGATAATATATTCATACAAAAATTGAATATTGGAAAGTTGGTAGAATAGAATGTGATTCTTGCTTTAAAGAAAAGCAAATATTACTATTCTTAGATAAGAATCAAGAATATTGAGAAGATGGTAACTTCAAGAGAAAGAAATATATATTTTTTATATAAAAATTTAAAATATTTGAGTAGAGTCAATAAGAATCTTTTGTGAAGTATTCTGATTTGTTATGATCTGTGAAAGAATCTCCACTCTATTACAAATTTGTATTCTAGTGTGTTTGGAAAGATAGCTTGAATAAAAGTTCTGAATCTTATAGATATTGTCTATAGAAAATGATGAAGTGAACAGATTTGTAATACTCAATTATGATATGTTAGTAAGAAAAAAAATCAATTGAATGTTGGTATGATTATAGAATTTGAAACCATGAAGCTATTCTGACATGATCATGTTCTCAATCAAGTTTAACTGGCTTACTATGTACAAGTAAAAATAATGTTAATATGTGGGTTAGAATGCAATTTTGAAGTGCATGACTGAAATGATTGTGATGTTATATTTTATTGACTTTGAAAAGGGACTTTGTAGATGTAAGAGAGAAAAAAGAAATTGTACTATAGTGAAGAAATGTGATACAGCCTTTTTACAAAGTTTAGGTTAGCAATATCTGACATGGTTAAGACATAAAGCCTAAAGATTTCCTACATGTGAAAACTACCTTTCAAGTAAAGTTCTTTAGTGTGTCTTTTTTATTATATATATATACACACACGATAAAGAGATCGACGGGAGAGATTGGCATAGTGAAAAACGGAAATTTGGTTTGGAATCTCAGGTCAAGAAAAGTTTTCTTTTTTTCTATGAACTATCGGTGATCGACAGTTTTTTCTCTGTTTTGAAGTGTTATTCTCTTTAAAGATAGAGATAAGTGGAATTGAAATCATACTAAAAATTGTATTTTTTTTTCTATTGTCTCTGAACATCGTGTTTTACTGGATATTTCTATCTCTTATATCCTTATTCATAATATTGAGAATTTCACCTTCCCTCTTTAGGTTAGTTGGGCTCCTCATAAGATGTTGATAGTCTTCTCTTAGTAGCTTCTGCAAGATAGACTTTCTACTAAAGATAACCTATTTAAAATGGGATGAGTAGTATGATCTTTTATCTCTTGTGTGAGAATTCAGTTAAGTCGGCCTCCTATCTTTGTGTTACTTGTGAGTTAGTTCAGTCTATGTGATATAGGATCTTCTAGTGATTTGGTTGACATATGATTTTCCTAGTAATTGTAGGCTTCAATTTGAGTTTTTTCTCGCTTTAGGTGGTAGGACTAAGTCTATGAGTGATTTTGCTATGATATGACATGTTGTTGTCTAATATGTTTTGAGAGTCTATAATAATGTCATCTTTAATTATAAAAATTGTGAAAGAGGTAGAGGAGAAGAGTACTTTTTGTTTGAAAATGGTTTTTAAATAGATTAGTGGTGAATTCATGTTCTTTCTATCTTTTGACTTAATTAATAGTGTATCGAGTACTTGTCTAGGTTCTGAAATTAGTATTGTTTAATGGTTTTGTTGTTTTTTAGGTGGCTTTTGATCGGCTGATAGTGGTTCTGCTGATCTGAATTGTTGCCTGGATTTTATAGGGTTGAATTTTTAGCAGCTTGGATTATTATTTGTGGGGTCTCTCTAGCCTCATTCAACACGCATTTTATTTGCTTTCTTAATTTTTTTTTTTTTGACATTTTTTATAATAAGTGATACTTTATTTTGTACTCTGACAGTTTTCACCTATATTAATATCATTAAGAAAAATCAACTTAAACGAGTGTAATTTCTCTTAAAGATTATTTTCAAATTTTATTAAACAAAATTTTAGTTTAATAGTGAACAGTGTGATTGATCTTTATTTATAAATTAATCAGTATAAAAATCAGATATCAAGTTTAAATAAAAATAAAAATAGCAAAACAAAAAACAAAACATATAGGAGTATACTTTGTCTCTAGTGTTAGTGTTAAGGTAGTTGATATTTTAGAAGCAAGAGAAGATCTTCCTCTGGAAAAGTCAAAAAGTGGTTCCATTTCACATGGGAAATTATAAAGTGGAAATCATTAATCATTATTTATTCCATAGAAAACTGGATTGTGCTGCCTGCCTACTAGACAGACTGACAAACTAATGTTTTTCATCAAAATAACAAATCATTTTTCACCTTCAATTCTTGCTTGTCTAATTGTCTATTTCACATCCTATTTAACTTTAATTAGGGTTTACCAAGTGATTATTCATTTTAATTAGCATAAGTAACAAATGTGACAATTTCAACTTTGAAGGAGAAAAGATCATTGCTTACACATTCGTGACACCATTAAAAAAATGGTTAATTATAATTAGTATTAACCTTGGAATCATAAGCAGGATTTGGTCGACAATATCCCTTTTCATGAGACAATATCATTCATGGAATAAGACGACTCTTAATCTTGTATTTAAAGTAATTGAGACCTCAACAGGTAAATATGATTAAATTAAGTTAGTGCATGCATGAAAGAATGGCATTTACTAATTCTGATTCACACACATAGTTAGAACTTCTGATATCATACTTGGTTTGATTTAGATTCAAATACAAAATTTTAGAATTTGTAGGATATAGACAAATTATACTTTTAATTTTTAATGAAATATATTTTCTTTAAGAGTGGTGATGTGTTAATCTCAGTCGATTCCGCTTATTCGGTATGGATTTCATAAAAATTTAATGAAACAATTTTTTTTAACAAAAACTATTTATGTTCTATAGACAACTACTCTACCGATTTAAACCATATGATAGTCATCAACATAAGATTATTTCCTAAGAAACATAACACAAACATCATCAAATTGTTTCATTAAAACGTTACAATCTAACACTAACGGTCTGTTTGTTTGAGGAGAGATAGAGGCGAGAGAGTGATCGAAGAAAGAAGTATAGAAGAAATGTCCTATTTCTTCAGTTTGGCAGAGCAGAGAGATAGAGTAGAAAGAGTAGAATAACGTGGGCCCCATGCTTTTTCTTTTCTTCTCATGCTTGCGAAGAAAGATGAGAGAGTTAAGCTTAATATTAATTTTTCCAACTCTGTCCTTCTCTCTTCACATTTTCCAGTCACGTTGACAAAATAAATTATACAACAAGTGGTGGATCAATTATAATTTAATTCTAACTTCTTTTTTTTATTTATTAAAACATAAATTATTTTGCAATAATATTATTTAGTTAATATTATTTACTTATTTATTTAATTTCTTAATTAAATTAAAATAAAATATATATATTCAGCTTTCTATAAATATTAAATTTGAATACAATAAAATTATATGCTTTTAGCATAAGGATATTTTGGTCTTTTTAAAAGTTCAACACACTTCTTTCTCTTCTATTTCTCTTATCTTTCTCTTATACCAAACAATACATCAAATCTTCTCTATTTCTCACATATTTCTCTCTTTTCAGACTCTTTCTCATCTATTTCTCTCTTCACACTTTCTTCTCACCACCAAACACACCATAAAGGCTTTAAGTCTGTCGATACAGCAATGTGATTAACACAGACCACTACCCCCCCAGCATCCGAATAGACAACAATCTTTTTAAATTTTAAATTGAGTGTCGACTGAAGCTCCTACCTAATAGCCATTACTTATGCAATACTAGGGTCAGCTGAACTTTGAACTCTTTGACACGCAGCCAGTGTTACCTGCAAATCTTTATCTCTAATGACATAGCCCAATGTCATAACATTATCCATTAAGCATCCAGCATCAACCTGCACTATGAAACGGACACGTGGACTCTCACCAACCTCCATACACTCAATGATTTTTCTCTTGGCACACAACTAGGGACTGACTCTATTAAACTTTACCATATGATCCATAACGTCCTTCGCCACTTCTTGAGGACTCGAAGCTTTATTAGAAAAACACACTCATTCTTATTTTTACAAATTCTCCACATGGTAGTACAAAAAAGTTGAACACCAAAAGGCGTCCTTTAGATCAAGCCTTTTTTCCAACCACTTGAATGGATCAGAGTTAGGTGAAATGTGAAGTCCCAAGGGGGGAGAACTAGACTATCTTAGCATAATGGCAATCTAGGGAAACATGTTGTAAAGTTTTAGGGTGATCATGACAGAAGGGGCAAACCAGTCATTCAATTCTTCTTGGAATGCTAGCTATCTGACTTGCTTCCCAAGGTTTAAACAAGTCGTTCATAATGTTTCTTTTCCAACAAGCCAAATCATAGTCTACTAAATATGAGACTAGAGCCTCCTAATCTACGCATCTACCTGCACTGATCACTTTAAAGCTATCATTCTTCGGGAGACAATTATAGTTCTAGACCTTAACTTTAGTTCCATCACCTATCACCCATCGAGATCCAGCCATAACCACCTCCCTCGAGCAAAGGATGTTTCTCCAAACATAGCTTGGCGCATAACCTTACTTGGCATCATGAATTGAACATCTAGGGAAGTACTTACTCTTTAGGCCTTATACGAGAAGCGAGCTTCTACCAGTCTGGATTCTCCAAAAATGCTTTCCTAGTAAGTTCAAATTGAAATCTAATATTCCTCTGAACCCCATTCCACCATCACCTTTAGCCACATCAAGTTTCTCCCAACTAACTCAATACAATTTCCTTTCTCCTTCTCTAGATCTCCTTCAGAATTTGGCCATCATACTCTTTAATTCTTTGCACACTCCTTCCGGGATTCTGAAGCAACTCATAATATACAAAGGGATTGTTTGGGCAACAACTTTAATGAGAATCTCTTTTCTGGCCCGAGACAAACCTTCCTTTTTTGGATCTACCAAACAGAACTGGAAGACCTGAGTATCTCGAATGAGATTGCAATGTCTTAACACACATTGATAGGAAGTTAATCCTATCAAAACTATAATCTAGGGTTTGTAATAGAAAAGGGGAAGAACACTAAAATTAAAGGACTTAAAATAGAAGATAAACATAAACTTTGATTTCTTTGATTCTTGATACCTAATGTCTCAATGAGACTACAATATATAGTACTTCTAATGATACTAAACTTAAAGGCTCAAACACTACTAAAAGCCCAATTCTACCAAACATTCAAAATACAATAATAACTAACATTATATTACTAATTAAAATATCTAATTGCACCTCCTATCATTGCCGCGGGATTCACTTGAACCTTGTCCTCAAGGTTCTAAAATGCTACATTAACTAACAATAGGAATTCAATAGGACTTATAACACTATTTGTTCCATAGAAGACTTTTTTTTTTTTGGTTCAGCTTCTAAACATTGGAGTATAAGTTATGTGATAAGAAATGCTGCTCCTAATGGATATTGTTGATCCAATATTGGATCCATTATCTTTTTGAGCTTCTTTTTGTCATGTAGAGATCCCTTTGTGAAATCCACCAAATTCATCTCATTTGCTAGCCTATTTGGGGCTGCATAACATTTCTGCAGTAGACCTGTTAACATTTCTAAAAGAACAGCACCAAATCCATACATATCACTTTTCACATAAAGATGACTTATAGCCATGTACTCAGGGGCTGCATAACCATAAGTCCCCATGATCCTTTTGGTTACATGTGAATTACCATTGACATCCCCATCAAGCAAAATGTTGGAGGATTTGAAGTCCCTATAAATAACAGACTTTTCTGCAGTATGCAAAAAATACAATCCTCTAGCAGCTCCTATAAATATCTTCATCCTTATTTCCGAAGATAGGATGAAGATCATGCCTTCCCATCCATTGTATTTCATGCATATAGTGATGGAATCAACAGCAATTATTTGAGATTGAAGGAACTTCTGTGTTGGAAAATTGAAGTAAAGTGAAAGAAATTGAGGAATTACTAAAAATGCAAAACTTCTAGCAAGATCAATCATATCTTTCTGTTTGCCAAGAAGTTTCAAAACCGTAGTAGCAAAAATATATATCGGCAATAGAAATAAACTCGTCACAATTAAAATTATCCGCGAACGTTGCATATAAACACCCAACAATTGAATCTGTCCAGCTCCAAAAACTTGACCGTAGAGAGTCTCTGTCGCACTCCCCTTACCTGATGCTAGGAATGAATTGGAAACAAGAAAACCCAATGAGTTAAACGGAATTGGAATTGCACAGGAGGGCGGAGATATGAGCATGTGACGCAAGTTTTCTGCAAGCAATAGCGGACGGAGTCGGATTTCCACTGGCCGCCGCAATTCATTAGTTATCACTTTAGAATCTGGCGGTTTTGGTGGAATCCCCAGCTTTTCTGTATGCATTATAATCAGTCGAAGAGTTCTGAGAGAGGGAGGCAAAAGGTTCCATGTGTAGTTTCTCATCTCATGACTTTGCAAAATAGATGAAGGCATTTTAACAAACAAGTGGAGGGCGACAATTGAGAACAAATTGTTGGCGTACCTTTGGAATTTACTTTCTCCACAATACAAAAACCCAGCAAAAATCTGATCCGGTGGTTTCGGCGGAATTGCAAAATCAGCATCATCATGAAACCCTCTGTCGTTGATTTGAGGCTCTCCCACAAAAGGTATTAAAGATTCAACATCTATGATTTCTGTGTAAACACTTCGATCAGGTGGTTTCGACGGCGGCTGTGGTGGAGGATTGAAAGCATGATTGCTGAATTTCGTATCTTCTTTCATGAAGATGAAGCTCTCACGTTGTATACTACAAATGGAGGGTGCAGTACCAATTTGTAGAAGGGCACTTGAGATTATCTTCTTTGAATCGCAGTCTAGGGATTTTGGCGTAATCTCCAAATCACAGTCCCGGATAAAACCCCAATCCTTGAAATTTGGTTCAACCATGGAAGATGCTGGTTTTGTCGACGTCAGCGGTGCTAAGGGTGATTTCTTCTCTTTCAACATGACGGAAGACGTTAGAGAAGGGGGAGATTTCATTGTTGAATCAGCGTCTGGAGGTTTTGGGGGAACTGAAAAGTTTGCATCATCCCGAAACGCATTTACCTTGAAGGGGGCATTGGCCATGAACATTGATGAAGAATCAAAGACTGATGTGAGTTGAGTTGTGTGATCGAAACTTGATGGTTTCTCCGTTAACGATGATTTTTGAAGGAAATCTGTGAAATTAGATTTTGCAAGTACTGGTTCTACCTCAGTAGGTGTAGGAAATACCGACTCCTCTAAGAACAAAATTTGAGATTCTTGTAGAGATGTTTTGTTCTGTGAGTTGTCAAACTCCTCAAAAAAATTTGAGAAATCTGCATCTACACTTTGCTTCATAAAAGATGATGACTCTTCAATCGGTTCCTCTTCCTCATCCAAAAGTGGTAAAATTTCTCGCCATTCAGGTTTGAAGTGCCAAAGAAAAGGATGAATAAATGATTCCCAGCTTGCCATTAGATGAAGGTGAGACCATTGAAGCCACCATTGTAGAGGAGGACCTTGCAACGCAGAGACAGCCATTAACAATTTTGACGCTGATGATATTCCCGTTTCAGCAAAGAATTTGTCAATGTCAAGCACCCATCCATAAGCATCATCCTCGCCGCTAAACACTGGAATGGCCATTTAAATTGGAAGAATGAGATCGAAAATGAAAGCACCAATTGATAGGAAGTTAATCCTATCAAAACTATAATCTAGGGTTTGTAATAGAAAAGGGGAAGAACACTAAAATTAAAGGACTTAAAATAGAAGATAAACATAAACTTTGATTTCTTTGATTCTTGATACCTAATGTCTCAATGAGACTACAATATATAGTACTTCTAATGATACTAAACTTAAAGGCTCAAACACTACTAAAAGCCCAATTCTACCAAACATTCAAAATACAATAATAACTAACATTATATTACTAATTAAAATATCTAATTGCACCTCCTATCACACATCCTGTTAGAGATCGTTTCTATGACAATTTCTAGCACATTTCAACTAAAATAGACTTATGACTTCTCAAAATTAACCATTTGTCCTGGAGATGTTTTTGATCAGGTAAGAATTTCCATGATTTTTTCAGCTTCAATGATGTTTGCCCTTGAAAAAAGCAGGTTACCGTCAGCAAAGAAAAGATGCGAGATATTTGGAGCCCTTCTCGCCACTTGAATGCCATGAATATTTATGGTGTTTATAGCCTATCATATTATATATATATATATATATATATATATATATATATATATATATATATATATATATATATATATATATATATATATATATGGTTGGCAAGAGTTTATGGAAAATATCAAACGAAACTTGTGTAACAATTCTATATTTGACAAGAGTCTTGCTTTTCTTACACCAGTTTTCCATACACACACTGTATAATATTAAAAAAAATGACCTGGCACAGAAACCAAAGCAAATACATATTATTAAAAAGGTTAAATACGTTTTTAGTTCCTATAAATATGTGACCCTGCATTTTTAGTCTCTATAAAATTTTTCTTCAAAGAATGGTCTTTATAAAATTATTATGCACCTAGTTTCAGTTTCTACTATCAAACCGATGTGTATTTTAGAATGATTATTTTGCAGACATGTTCATAATATTTTTAAATGAAACTCAAAATTTAATTTCTAAGTTGAGATTTTCTTTACTTTTATCGTTATTTTTTGAAATTTGAAAAATTCATATTTAATTTTTCTCTTTAAAAAGAACCTTGGTAAATAAATATTTTACAATATTCTAAACATATATAAAAAAAATATTCAAAAAAATTAAAAAGTAATTAAAGAGTTTTTAAAATTTTAGAAAATAGCAAAGACTGAAATTGCATGCATAAAATTTTTAAAAGAATCATTTATTAAAGGAAAATTTTATAGAAACTAAAAATTACATGATTGTATATTTATAGAGATTAAAATCATATTTAACTCTATTAAAAAATTGACATTAATACGGTGTGTAGTGTTAGAAAAGAGTGTAGACATCTATTTTCTCATTTGACGATACCATATTAACTAGACCTTCCATCCTTAAAATCTAGTGAGTGTGGATAATGATCTTCCATATTAATACCATATGTCAGATGCACATATATGTCTTTCTACGTGTACCTTCAAAAATTTTCATGAGATTCCCCTCTATATTATTAAAGTGACCATGGAAACAATTATGAACAACATATGCAATTGAGATCCTTGGCACTGTTCTTTGTTATTCTTTCATTCACCCAAGCAATAATGAAACTGTCATTTTTCGGCGGTATGACATGACTATTCTAAAAGCAATTCTTTTATAACATAATTGGTTTCATTTTCGGCAGAGTCAAACATAGATTTTTTTACCTTTATGCCACAAAAATGGAATAAATATACCATAATGCCACAAACTGAAATTAAATAACCAATATGCCACACTTTTACTTGTGGTTCGGCCAGGGGTGGGACGGACGGATGAAGACAAATTTCACGTAGTTTGGGTCCGGCCAGGGGTGGGCCGGACGCTAACTACACCCTTTTTTTTTTGTTTTTTTTTTATTTTTTATTTTTAATTTGATATAAGTGAAGAGATTAATTATAAAAAATGGTTTTTTTATTATAATATAATTATATTCAATTAAATATAATAAAAAATATTATAATATAATTAAAATTAATTATTTGCCAATTGATTTATTATTATAAATAATAATTAAAATATAATAAAATTTAATAAAAAACAATATAATATATTTCCAATATTTATTTTATTCAATACATAAACACGTACAAGAAAAAAAAGCCTATTTTTTTTTGGGCTTTGGTTGGACCATATGGCCCCCAGTGAGACATTTTTTGGGTTTCTTTGCTCTCTTACCCTTACCTAACGGTTGCTCAATGTCTGGTGGAGGTTGCCTTTGTGGAGAATCGTCGCTTGAAAGTTCATCGTTTTGATGCGACGGACCATCATTCATAAACATCGCCAGTTGTTGTGGAGATATTGTCGGTAAATTTTCGAGTACTTGATCATCACTAATGTCAATGAATGGTTGAGTAGAAGCTACAAAGGTTTGTGGCACATTTGATGACATGTCTGGATAGTAGACATTTGTGGTGTCAAAGGTATGTTGTGGTTGGGAGAGTGAAAGCGGTTGAGATTGGGAGTATGATTGGTCGAAGTCGGGTTGAGGGATTGGGGTGTTATGTAGCGGTGGTCGAAGTGTTGATTGTTGATATTGTTCTTGGTGATAGTAGTAGTTTGTTTGGGGGGTTGAGGTGTAAGGGGTTGGAATTTGAGATGGTGTGGCAAAAAATGTGTGTTGTTGTGTGGTTTGAGTGTGTTGGTATGTTTGTGGAAAGGAAGAAGTTTGTTGTTGGAATTGTGTTTGTTGGAATTGTGTTTGTTGGAATTGTGTTGTTGGTTGGAATTGTGGTGTTGTTTGAAATTGTGGTGGTGGTTGGAATTGTGGTGTTTGTTGGAATTGTGGGATTTGTTGATGAAAGGTTGTTTGTGGGGTTGATGTAGAGGAAGGATAATAACGAGGGTCTGCCAAATACGTTTCTTTCGACAAATATAACAATGGAATATTTCTTAACCATTGCATATAATCATCGGTGTGTCGTAAAGTAGTACTCAACTCACCTGTCATTATTAAGTTTCTTCTACCTTTCCACTCATTGTTCTCGTGAATGTTCACATGTCGATAATTACAATCCTTTACATCATTCTTCGTCACCAAGTGATGATCTCCAAGACACCTCGGGGGTTGAGGGATGTTTTGCGTAAAACCAAATTGAAGCCTAACCCTGTCGGCGTGATGCATTTCCACAATATGAAAACAGATAATATATGTAGTTGCACTCCACGCTCGAGCTTCTCGTTGAGTGCGATGAGGATATTCTTCGTAAGGCCTCCACAAAAACTGTAAGACATAAATAAATATAAGAGTCGTATTCAAGTAAATGAAAGATTTAGTATATGGCTTGGAAAATAACTTACATCTCCTTGGACCATGTGATCCAAAATGAAACGAAGGAAGTCAGTTGGGTGATAAGATGATATTCCATCGTCTATTTTGGGCTTTTCAACCTTGCATCCATGGTTTTGCCTATTGCAAGCCAATTGTTCAAGTCGACGGAACATGGTTGTATGGAAGGTACAAAGGGACATTGTTGATGGCTGTGGCGCAGGATGGGAATGGTAACATTTTTCCAATTGCTTTCGCTATTGTCGAGGGTGAAACCAAGGATGCTTGGAGTTTTTTCCTTCGTAATCTAAGAATCCATGTGACACCCCAACCCAATCTATGCCTAATATCATACAGACATCCATCGATTAAAGGTGCCTACGATGATCCTGCAAATGGATGGCAAAATCCTCCGTCATCACATGTCTATTGCATAAGGCATATCGCGCAAAATTTTATGCGTGCGATTAGAGACAAAGAACTACGTAAAAAACTCGTCAACATGGGTAATAGTCTGGTTGATATTTATGAAGTAAATTTTTCAAATTCACTTTGTCGGTTTCTTGACATGTTTATTATTTGTGACAGGATATGCATTGACGGAGTCAACGTACAATTACTATAGAATCGAAATTCGTCAGACAAATAGAGATGCTATGGAGTGGATTGAAAATATCCCCAGGGAGAAGTGGGCAAGGGCGTTTGATAGAGGGCAACGATGGGGACACATGACGACTAACCTTGCAGAAGCAATGAACTCTGTGCTAAAGGCTACCAGAAATCTTCCAATAGCGTCTTTGTTTTCGGCCACATATTTTCGGATGGGAGCATTATTTGGTCAACGCGGACATGAATGGACAAAGAGGTTGACATCAGGCCAGACTTTTACAGACAAGTGTATCAAGGGGATGACTGAAGAGGTCAACAAAGCAAGCAGTCATAATGTTTACCAGTTTGACCGGGAGAGGTTCTATTTTATGGTGGCCGAAAGAATAAACCGCAACGATGGTCGTCCAACTGGTACTTACGGTGTTGATCTACGAAAGCGAACATGTGATTGTGGAAAATTTCAAGCGTTCCATTTGCCTTGCTCACATGTGATTGCAGCATGTGAAAGTATACGCCAAGACTACACCATTCACATACCCGACGTGTTCAAGATACAACATGTTTTTAAAGTCTACCAACAAAGCTTCCAGATCCTCCCACATCAAGACAATTGGCCTCAATATAGAGGGCCTACTCTTTGTCATGACGAAACTATGCGTAGGAAAAAAAGAGGCCGCCCTAACAGTACTCGGATTCGAACCGAAATGGACGACGTGGAAAAGGAAAAGAGAATGTGTGGGATATGCCGTGAGGTTGGCCATATCCGAAGTAAATGTCCAAATGTATCAGGCCCGTCCAATAGGCCTCCTTAATGTTTACTTCAACTGGCTTTATTTAATGTTTACTTCAACTAGCTTTATTTAATGTTTACTAAAACTAGCTTTATGAATGTAATATAATGTTTTTTTAATTGAGTTTGCAACCATCAATGACTAAAACAACATTTCACATTAAACATAACTAAAACAACATTTCACATTAAACATAACTAAAACAACATTTCACATTAAACATAACTAAAACAACATTTTACATTACCAATACAACATTCAATGACATCGAAATAAAGACCGCTACAAATAAAACAACCACACATGAAACACTTAAAACGACCATCAACACAAACATATTCTAAGAGATTACAACCATCAACACAATATCGTGTGGTCCTAGCATCATCATAAGGACACCAGCGTCATTTTTTATGGCTCTCCAAGAACGAGTTACTACTCCATTTGGGCCTTTCTCTGTGACCTGCCTTTCAATTTTCCTTATCTTTTCACCCTCAAGAATGTTTTCGTCTAACCATCCTATCAAGTGCCTCTGTAGATGCTCGAAAGTTTGAGTGTTCCATAGTTTGATCTTCAACGGAGGCTTTGTTGCTGAAAAAAATAATGTTGCATCTCTCTTCATAGGTGGAAACGTTGGAAGGGGTTCCTCAGACATCTCCAATAGTAACACTATACCTTCAATTGCAACTGATGTGATTGAAAATGTGGTTGTACAGTCTTATTTATAGGCAAAAAAATAATAATAAAATATATGCCCTCGTCCATCTATTGGCCGAACCCACACATGTTCGTCCATCTATTGGCCGAACCCACAAATGTTCGTCCATCTATTGGCCGAACCCACACATATATTTTAATTATTATTTATTATATTTTAATTATTATTTATAATAATAAAATAAATATTGGCAAATGTATGTTTTTTTAAATATATTATAATGTTTTTTATTACATTTTATTATATTTTAATAATTATTTATAATAATAAATCAATTGACAAATAATTAATTTTAATTATATTATAATATTTTTTATTATATTTAATTGAATATAATTATATTTAATTATATTATAATAAAAAAACATTTTTTTATAATTAATCTCTTCACTTATATCAAATTTTTTATTTAATGTATTTAATTTAAATTTTAATGTTTTTTATTTAATTTTATTGTTTTTTAATCTTTAATTAAAATAAAATATCAATTATAGACTTTAATAATCATTTAAATAAAAAAAACAAAAAAAAAAAAAAAAAATGGCCCAGTTAGCGTCCGGCCCACCCCTGGCCGGACCCAAACTATGCAAAAAATCCTTCACCTGTCCGTCCAAGGGGTGGCCGGACCCAAACAAGGAAAGTGGCATATTGGTCATTTTTTTTCACTTTGGGGCATTATGGTATATTTTTTTCGTTTTTGTGGCAGTACAGTAAAAAAATCTCAAACATAATTGGTTTCAATTCTTTTATGACATGACTTTTATAAAAGCAATTCTTGTTTGGATACTTTTCCAGAATTAATTTTCTTTCTCCAAAAGCAATTCTGGTAGAAGCTACAATTTCTAACTTTGTGTTTAGATTGACGGTAAACATAATTGATTCTAACATAAATGAGTTTGGTAGAATTGATTTTAACATAATTGAGTTTAGCAGAATTGATTTATGTTTGGATACATTTATATAAAAGTGAGTTGAACAATAAATTTCAGTGTAAAAATTACATAGAATCAATTCTGGAGGTAGAAGCTACAAATTATAGCTTTAATTAGAATCAATTCTAGTGGCAAAATCAATTCTATTTTTGATAAAACAAACACCTCATAATCACTCAAAATCAATTCTGGAGATAGAAGTTACAAATTATAACTTCAAGTAGAATCAATTCTAGAGGTAGAATCAATTCTACTTTTGATAAAACAAACACTTCAAAATCACACAGAATCAATTCTACACCTCTAGAATTGATTCTGGGTCTTCCAAAAGTCAATTCAAATATACTATAAGTTTAATAGAATTAATTCTATATTTATTGTAATTTATTTGTATTAACTCCTCTTAATTTTCCTTCTTTAATTTTCTTCAATTACTCATTCTCTTCTTGATTTCTATTAGAATTTATTACCATTTTAGTTAATTATACATTCAAAATCAATTTTGATAAAATTATTCAAACAACATTAATTCATAACAATCACATCTATATCTATATTATTGTATCCAAACATAAATCAATTATGTTAAAATCAATTCTAACAAAATAAATTCTCTCAAATCAATTTTGTTCATCGTCAATTCAAACATGTTTTTAAAAACTACAATTTCTAACTTTTAAGGTTAGTAAGAATCAGTTTCACATTTATTATATTTTAGATGTTACAACTTCTTTTAATTTTCCTTCTTTACCATCTTTAAGTCTCATTAATTGCTTCTTCCCTCTTTACTTTATATTAGAATTTAGGGTTAAATATGTTATTGGTCCTCATAAATATAGTTATTGTCAATTTTAGTCCCTCTAAAATTTTCCTTCAAAGAATGATCACTCTAAAAATTTTCATCCGCACAATTAATCTCTGACGTTAAATGCCTCTAACGAAGGATGACGTGGCATGACTGGTGGAATAAAATATTTTTTTTACTTGTTTTTTTCTGTTTTAATGGTGATACACGTGTACTTATTTTGAGGAGTAAGTTATTTGAATTGGAAAGTAATATACAGAGAGAAACCTTAATTTCTCAAATACTCTCAGATGTCCCTGGTCATACTTTTGTCACCATTGAAATCTAATATATTTCATGTTCAAGCTCCATTGATAGTTGTGATCCCAACTGATTATGTTGCATTCTGAAAGTTGTGGTCCCAATAACATTGAAGATGTCTCATATTGAAAGTTGTGGTCCCAGCTACGTTTTGTTCTCCGAAGATTTCTATTTTGCAAATTTGTGGTCCCAAGTTAGTCCCACATGTGATTTCGTTTGATGTATTTGTGGTATTTCAATTCGTTTACGATATCCAATTTCGTTTGATTCTTTAAATTTTCTCTGTCCCACTTAGTTATAGGATTCTACATTGTCTTTGTCGTGTTGAATGTAAACATCTAGGGTTTTGACACGTGAGTGGTTGTTATTTGTGAATGTAATGTCAAATTTACATTATTTCATATTTGCAATGTACAGTATGTGGGGTTATTTCAAGTGGTATTTTTCACAAAGGGTGGTTTTGTAAAGGACCTAGAGTTAAAGTATAATGGTGGAGATATTTATGCTTTCGGTGGGTAAGATTCAGATTTTGGTCCTTCTTTGAAGATCATGACATAATTATGGGGATGAACTCAGCCTTTAACGTTGATGGTGTAAAAATATGGTCGAAAATGAAGAGGGTTGTCTTGAAAAGGATATAAAACCATTTAGAAATGATGAGGATGCATCTATGTTAGCTTTGTTTGCTGAGAAGAATAACTGTAATGTTAAAATATATACAGAGCCCAAATTATCTACAGGTGAGTTGACTTATATGGAGAGGTTAATAGAGAAACAAAATGGACATGAAAGTGTTGAGGACGATGCTGAGGAGAGTGAATCAAGTGAAGAGTCTATGAATAGTATACACTTTTATAAAAATGAAGAAAATAGAATGCATAATTTATAAGCGGCCCATTATATATATATATATATATATATATATATATATATATATATATATATATATATATATATATATATATATATATATATATATATATATATATATATATATATATATATATATATATATATATATATATATATATATATATATATATATATATATATATATATATATATATATATATATATATATATATATATATATATATATATGCTAACGAGTGCCCCTGAAGCACTCTTTAAGTGATCAAAGTGGTAAGTTTTCTAAAAAATGCGTGTATTCAAAACATTGAAAATGCATTGAAAATTAAAATATTGACTTTTGTAAATAATATTCTCTTTATTTAATATCATTAAAGAGTTTCCTGAAGGAATTGAGAGAGAGAGAGAGATGCTCTTCCTTCTATCTAGAAAACTTTTTCCCAAACCTCTAGGGTTTGGTGGTGTCTCCCCACCTTCATAGTGGTCATCTCCCTCCACCTTTATGGTGGTCACCTCCTTCTATTTCGAGAGAACTTTCCTCTTTATCCATCTTCCTTCTCATGTCCTAATAACTAAGCTTCTCACTGGAATCTCCCTCTCTCCACCACTACCAACCGTCAAGTTTTTTTTCTTCTTTTGCGGCCGCCACCGGAGCCACCACCACCAAGAAATGACAAGTTAGATATGGGTTTTCTGCACATCTGAAACGCGACAACGACGAAAGCATCTCTCTTTACGGTAGCTGTAACACCCCAAGTTCTACCCGAAAATATCATGCGGAAAATATCAGAGTATTTAAAATTTCAAACAACAGATTGGAGTATCACATATCAACTTAAAACTTCAACTTGTATGTCATTTAATAATGATACATAGCATTCGAATAACTATCAGCCTTATTCAACTCAAAGAACTTGGAAGTATAACAAGTACTCCATATTATTCAACTTGAATTCAACGGTTATAATGACAACAACTAAAACATTAATAACATAGAACAACAATGTAAACAACCCACCGAGTGCTACGTATCAGAGCGACACACCAACAGGACTCGATGAAGCTACAAACTTCCACAACTATACTTGAGTACCTGCCCATTTCCCATGGTAGGGGAAACATCAACAAAAAGGGTGAGATATCAAACTATATAAATAGGATCATGATAAATCATATATTAGGTAAAGAATATAAATGAATCACCGCCTTACACAACATCAACATAAACAGCACAAAGAATATCATCAATAAATAGTCATGATATCAACATATAAACATATTCAACAAGTCATCATGTAAGCATCTTCAACAACTCAACATATCAGCATCACAAGGCATAAACGCCAACTTCAACCAACAACAACTGACAATGACTCAAATGCGACTTCACTATGCATATGCAAATGTGTGCGACTCGATGAACCGAACATCACACAACAAGTCACAACACTTCATATTCACATCGATTATATATATACTTCGTTTACTTCGCAAGCCAAGTCATGATACATCACAAGTATAAATCACAAGTATAAATCACAATTCTAGTCCCAAAACATCACAGCAAATAAGTCATACATCTAATCATAAAACATCACATATAAGTCACACTAGACATATTCAGTTAATCGCATTCACGAGTATTGATATCATCATATTATTCATAAAATCATCAATTCACATCTTCACATACTTCCATCACTTAACAAGTCATGAAATACAATCACGATATAGTCACAAAACTTCACAACTATGAATCATATAAGACACATGGGACATGACTCATGTATATGCATGTGGTACCAATCAGAGCTTCATCCCCCGTCACCAATTGCCCAAAGAGGCACAAGACATAAGCCTTCCTCACTAATTTGCCAATCCAAACCGTCACAGAGTATGCATATGAAATGTGACTCGACAAACAAGACATATACAACATACTCATCACAATCACACATCGTCACGAGGCATACGCCTATATCACTGATAATTACCAATTACTAGAGGTAATTCAACGTCACAAATAATCTTCCATCTTCACAAAGTAACAAAATCATCATGATATCATCATGCTTCGGTATATCACGACAAACATATAACTTCACATTTTAACAAAATCATCACAACATCATCATCATCATTTACTTCACAAAATATTCGTCACAAGGCACACGGCCATATCACAATTATCACTGATCATAAAAGGTAATAACACTTCACACATAATACAACAACTTCATATAAAAACGGAACAATTCCGACAATTCACCTACTCAACGGTCGATGCCATTAGCAAAATAATCACAAAGATATTCACAATAAATCACAATTTCGGTCAAATTCTCAAAATAATCTTAGTATGCCAATTTATCAAGTAAATTGAATCAACCTCCAATTAACATTTAACTAAATTAGATATCATGTTAATTATCAAAACGATATCATTGGCATATCAATATATTATTCTCAACGTAAATAGTCAACCAAAAACACAATTATGGTCAAATTCTCAAGATACCGTTATTTACCGATAAACCGAATAATTTATCAAAGTCTAAGTATTTTCCAATTAAATAGACTCATTGAAATTAATTCAACTATTAATTAAATCAACGAATTAATAATCATATTATATTAATTTCAATTCTATTATATTTTATTCCTAAAATATGTGTTAATTCCCATCACAAAACCAACATTTATTTATAAAGAATATTTAAATCAAACACAATTTCTACCGATTCGTAAAATATCACAATTTCAACAAAATAACATCACCATGTTAATCTACTAATTAAACCTAGCTACCACGTATATTTTTATCAAATTGTGGACAACTAATTATACAGTTTAATTCAGCTATTTCGGTCAAACGGAACTGTTTTGAATTACACTTTGTTCCATTAGGATACTGTGCTTCTGCTGTTTTCAATTATTTTCATTTTCATGGCTATCGTTCTATGTCCATTTATATTATACTATTATATATATTAGGTGCCATAGGAACAAGGTGGAAACAAAAGAAAGTAACAATTATATGGCATAGTAGGCACAAATTGTAACAATTATATGACATAGTAGGCACAAATTCCATTAAAATAAAATAGAACTATTTAATATACCAACTTATTACTCAATGACTTATATTTTCGGTCTAATCTTAATTACTCAGAAAATTTCCAAAATGCTAAATATTAGTTCATTATTATTTCTAATACTAAAAATATTAAAATTTTCCGGTTAAATATCGATCCGCTATCTCGAAATAATACCGACTAAATCGTCCCAAAATGCGAAAATTTCAATAAACATCTCAATAAATAAATAATAATATTTTTAATATTATTCTTCCGACTATCCGACTTTAACTTAATAAATCTAAATACGCCTCTTAAAATAATACCAACCATCCAAATTCGACTAAATTCAATATTTAAATCCTTTAATAATTTAATTAACAATTAATTAAATTTGGGGCGTTACAGTAGCTTCTCCTACAACCTTGATGCCCAGAAGTTTTCATCCACCACTGAAGCCGTCATGGTTATACTGTTTGAAAATACTAACATAGATGTTTCATGTTTGATTCATTTTCTCAAATTATGTTCTGTGATTTTGTGTTTTAGTAGTAAATGATGCACTATTGGTGTTTGACAAAATGACTCAAAAGAGTTTTGCGGCTTGTAGTATGATTATGTGTTCTATTGGCATTTCATAGTGATTGAGGAAATTTATGGATTCAACATTCATTTCATAACTATCTCTAGTCATCTATTAATTTGTAAATACTAAAAAAGGTTGGGCGATTTTGAGGTCTAAGAATGTCGACAGATACAAACACAAGTCAAAGTAATCATCCTTAATTGGATTTAAAAAAAGACTATGGAGTCTCACTTCCAAATTGTCGTTGTTGGTATTTGCAGGAGAGTATATTATTGGCTGATATGTTATTATTTTTGGTTTGGTTGTGTCTTAACTTTTGAAAATTCTATGTATAATATCTCTTATGACTATGTAGTATTTTCTCTTAGAATTATTTTAAAGTTATGTATAGAGTATGTTCCATTTCAATTGTCTCATAACATCATTCTTATTTGTTTGCATATTAATGAAGTTGCATTTTCTATCCAAAAAAGAAAAAACACCCCTGAAAAATTCGTTAGCATGATCCATTTAAACAACAGTTTTTATTTTTTCAACCCAACAATTAGAAAGGTCATGAGAAGCCAAATGATCAATTTGTCAGGAAAATTAAAAAAAAATTAGGTGCAAGAGAGGTGGCCATAAAGGTTCCTTTAGAAATAATTCATAATGGCTCTCCAACCCTATAGACTCGATGATGACCTCTTAGCCAAAGGTCAGAATTGATATAGACCTTATAATGTTACCAAAATAGGTTAACTCTTTTTTTCCTCAAATGTCCCCAAAATCTTACAAACCTTGTTGCTGTGATGATTAGTTGTTGTAATGAATGACAATTGAGAATGATGATTCAATATAAGGACCACATTAAGTCATGAACAACTTCACATCCTAAACTCCTACTACCACCCTACCACTCAAGGTATATCTTTCATGATGATATTGTATATGGACCACCCAAAATAGTAATTTATGAATGCTATGTCATCTCTATTTCAGTCAACAGATGTATGATTGAGACGCTTATCCCTTGACATAATTTCATATTAAGTTAAGATACATATTATTTTTGTATATATACTTACTTCTAATTTAGTTTCAACAACTACAAAAACAAAAGTATTAGTTTCAACTAGCACAGGGTAGGTGTCTCGAAGTATATGTTATATTTAAAGTTGTTTTCTGTCATTTTTCTAAAGATATGTGATTTTTAGAGAGACAAATAGAGAAATTCTTAGGGAGTTCTCTAATCCTAAAAATCGAAAGATCATTACAGGTTATCTAGGCTTGGTAAACACTTTTAAATATCTTGAGATTGAATGATATGTGTATTAAGAGGATGAGAGGCTTAGTCACAAATAGGAAGAAATTAAGAAATGTTTTCATGGACTTGTTGAGCTGATTACTTGTAACTCATTTGCAATTTCTTTTTGTGATCTTGATTGGAAGTGTAATCTCTTATGATTATCCTTCATTTAATTGGTAGATTGCTTATTTCTTGAGGCTATGTAGATTTATTGTCATTGTTCTATGTGCCATAATAAGCGCACAAATTAAATGATTTTTCATAGCACATGTAGTTTTTAAAAAGAGCCATGATCTTCCTAATTTATTGTACATATGAGATTGGTTATGTTTTAGTTATAACAGTAGCTTCTATGATATTGTTTCACACTTTGTGTAGTAAAATACACAAGGATCACCTAATTGGAAACTTACAGAGAAGAACTATGCAAGTTCCTTCATTTTTATCACCAAAACCTCCCCTTCAAGTACATTGGCATTCTGATGGAGGTGAATCTTTGCCTTGAATCACTTTGGAACCAATAATTACTTTGAATCACTTAGGTCACATGTTTGTAATATTGATTATTCTCCTCAAAATAAATAAATAACTCCTCTAAGGAAAATGAAAAGAATTCTGCGAGAATTTCCAAACACTTAAAAGTAACAATGATTGTTCTCAATAAATAAATAAATAACTCTTCTATGGAGGTTGAGAATGCATAAAAAATATTATGGGGTATCATTTTACATAGTTGAAGGTTTATTACAGTAAAGGCATACACATACACACTATCATCTCATATTTCCTTCTACACTCCCACCAAACCAAAATATTTACAAGTGATATTCTACACCCACTAGGCACATCTACAAGAAAGACTAATTCAAGTATGCCAACTATTAGCCAAATACTCCTTCATAAAAAATAACTATTTGCCAAATGCAACACCAATCTCTCCAATAAATAATAATAGTAAATGTGGCAAAGCACCAAATTTAATAAATGTATATATATGTATGAACCTAACAGCTCCCTTGAAATCCCCTAGTAAAAGTCAATAAAAATTGCCACACTAACAGAAGTTGAATAAACTCAAAAGAGCTTCTGAAAAATATTTCCATTACCAACTATAATAGAATCATCAAACTTATTTTGAGAAAAATAATTGATATTTTATACAAGGGTGCGAAGCAATCACTTATTTAACACATGAACCTGTATATTTAACAATTAACTCAGCACTGTATTGTTGCTGAAAAAGAGTACAACTATCATATGAAAAAACGGGTAATATGTAGCAAGAATAAACAGGATTACCATTGTTTACACCAAGAAACAGCAGGTAAAAGAATTCAAGGTGACTAACCTTGATCAGATTAATTATTTTCAGCAGATTTCTCAGAAGAATTCTGTTCTCGGTTGGTTGATCAAGAATCTCTGTTCCAACCCCTGTTAGAAGCCAGCTACTTGCTGCATTCGGCAGGAATGGTGTACCCTCAATCAAGGCAGGAACAGGATGCTTGATTACCAAAAGAAATCTCAGTGGTGATTCTCACTTATAGAGCTCATGCAAAAACCTGACAACTGTGTACAACAAAAAGTGGAGAGAAGCTCGACAAAATATCTGCACATCAAGATCACTTGTTTTTGTGACAAGCTGACACAATAACCCACCAGTGTAGCATTTACAAAATATCAATAATGCAACCCACCAGTTGCATTATGTTCAAATGTCATAACCCGGCAACGCAAACTGAGTTGCAAAAGCTTCAACCCGTGCCCGGAGCTCAATAATGTCCCTATTGCTCTCAAGTACCTTATAAATAGCATTCTGCAATTTCCCATGCTCCCTCTGCAGCATGTTGGCAATTTGTGCAGCTCTAAATAGAAAATCAGCCATTGTTTCAAAATCGGCCTCCAAACACCCTCTTGAAGTCATGGCAGGGGTACCTAAGTAATAGAGCATAAAAAATATGTCTCATAAGAATGCTCCACCAATCAAATACCCTGAACATACAAAACATATTAGATTCAAGCATGAAAATCATCGCTTACCTATTCTTACTCCTCCAGGAATAATAGTTCCATTGTCACCATAAATCGCAATTTTATTTAAAGTAATATGACACGCTTCACAGACCTTCTCGTAAAACTTACCTGCAAGCCAAATAAACATAGGTCTTGTTATTACCATATACAGAAACATAAATATCAAACATCACTATTTCTCCAGCTTGAACCATATGATTCGAACATTATTTGTGATCACAGAGCAGCTATCAAACTCAGCCAATGCAAAGAGCAGAAAACATGCAAACTAGATGAGTTTAGTTGGCATGTTAGCACTAAACATACAAGGATGCAATCTCAATATTATAACAATATGACAGGGTAATAAAATACCTGTCAATCCCAAGGGCCTTAAATCCCAAAGTAATAAATGGTTGTCTGTACCCCCAGTTACTAGGCGGCATTTTCTTCTCAATAAAGCACATGCTAAAGCTTGAGCGTTCTTCTTCACCTGCTGCATGTATGCCTTATACTCGGGAGTGGCCACTTGTTTTAACGCAATAGCTAGCGCAGCAATGTGGTTGTTGTGAGGCCCACCTTGCAATGATGGAAAAACAGCAAAATTTATCTTTTCTTCAAAGTCATATTGATCACTTTCATGTCCCTGAATAAGTATCCCTCTTTTCCTTGGTTTCGTTCCCTTTCGGAAAAAAATTATACCACCCCTAGGACCACGAAGACTCTTGTGAGTGGTCGATGTAACAACATCGCAATAATCAAAAGGGTTCACACACTCCTGCAAAGACCATAAAACCGTATTGTTAAAGAAAATGATGAGCATACATCTACAAAAGTGAAAGCATTCCATTAATTAAATATTTCTGCAAAAGGCAATAATTCCACCCATCCAGAAAATGGTCGATGACATTAAAATTAACACGGGCAAAACTTGATTTAGGATTAGCAAAAAATTTAATTAAAACTAGCTGACACCTATGGATCCAAATAGTTGCATCAAGTCACCAAAAATAAGCAGAAATCTGTAGAGTAATAGTCCATGATGCAAACTACTAATCACAATAAAGGGAGACTGCCATTAATTCAAACCAAACTCAATAACTGTTAAGAGTGCAAAATGCAGGTTAACTTTTGGTTTTTATGATGAAATGACGAAGAATCATACAAAATAAATGTAAGAAAAAACAATCACAAGTGCTACAATCCCATAAGCCATAAACAAATGCAATCAGTAACTTCCATGAATGACCACCAACACAATCCGTGACTAAATTTTAAGAGTCAAACACACACCTTGGCTGCAATTATCCCACTAATCTGAGCAATGTCGCCCAATAACACGGATCCGCATTTATCTGCAATGTGTCTAAACCTAGCATAATCCCATTCTCGAGGATAAGAGCTCCCGCCACAAATAAGTATCTTAGGACGAAAATCAAGTGCCCTTTCCTCAAGCTTATCATAATCAATAAAACCCGATTGAGGATTAATCTTGTAAGGTAAACTCTCAAAAAATATAGAAGCACTCGAAATTTTTTTCCCATTCGGAGTATAGTATCCATGACTAGTATTCCCTCCACAAGGAGTATCCAACCCCATGATCCGATCCCCGGGCGACAACAATCCAGTATACACAGCAAAATTAGCAGAAGTACACGAATACGGCTGCACATTCACACCCCAACACTTAGGATCAAGATTAAACGCTTTCAACGCACGCTCACAACAAAGCGTTTCAATCTCATCTATATACTGATTCCCTCCATAGTATCGCGCACCCGGCATTCCCTCAGAGTATTTATTAGTCAAATGACTTCCCAACGCTTCCATCACAGCCCTACACACGAAATTCTCCGAAGCAATCAATTCAATCCCTTTAAACTGACGATTCTTCTCCTTCTCCATTATCGCGAATACATCAGGATCCGCAGACTGCAACGGTTGATCTCCCCACAATCGAACCGCAACCTTCCGCGACTCCAGATCATGATCCACTGAAGCTCTCTTAGTCGCGATGATTGTAGAAGAATCGCAATCCCTTCGTCTTTTCAGACACATAGAATGACCTAGAATCCGAAACTCCTCAACTTCTCTATCATCTTCTTCGTTGATATTCAAATCGGTGTCGATACTCCCGTTCTCTTTCTCCGTCTGCGGTTCCATGAGCTGGAGAGGAACCGTAGGAACCGGATGAGACGGATCGCGAAAACTCGATTCGAGATGAAGCGAAATCGAGTCGTCGGGAATCGGAGGACGGCGAGGCGGTGAAGCGTGGGAAGATGAAAAGGTGAGAGATAAATTGGATTGATGATGAGATAGGTCCATCGAAGATCGAAAAACGGTGGAATGAAATGAAATTGATTAACAACAACAACGAGAACAACAAGAACAAAATTGATGATAGATTTTACAGTTGCAGTGATGGTTGAGTAGAGATTGTGTGGGGAAAATTGAAGAATAGGACATTGAGATTTTGCAGAGAGAGAAGAAATTGAAGAAGTGAGGATGAGGAAGAAGAAGAAGAAGAAGAAAACCCTAACCCTAATGAATAACCCTAATATTAAGAAGAATCGAGTTTTGAAGGGTTGGGGGATGAACCTGGACGCTGATGATGCTTTGCTGTATAAATTTGGAGTGTCGTGTATTTTTCACAAACTTATTTGATATGCAAAAAGAGACACGGTTAATTAATTATAACCGTATGTATGACGCGTTTTTTTCACGAATTTAATTATATGTAATATTTTATATAATCATAATTATATGTCTGTGTTTTTTTCATGAATTTAATTGATATGTAAAAGACACTGTTTTTTAATCAAAATGGTATGTCGTGTTTTTTTTACGAATTTTATTGATATGCAAAAGACACGGTTGATTAATCGAAATGGTATGTTTTGTTTTTTTCACGGATTTAATTGATATGCAAAAGACACGGTTGATTAATCGAAACGGTATGTCGTGTTTTTTTCACGAATTTATTTGATATGTAAAAGACACAGTTAATCGGTATATCATATTTTTTTCACGAATTTAATTATATGTAAACACTCTATCAAACACTCTCTATTTTATTCGTTAAAAGATGTGTGGATCTTACCACTTTATGTGAGACCTATCATTAAATCATTAAATATAATAAAGCAAAAGGAGTTATTTGGCAAGTTTGTCATTTGTCAATCATTTAGAGTGCTTGCTATTTTAAAACTTGTTGTTAATAGTAACCTTTCTATAATTATCTTTAATTATTTTTTAAATATTTTTCTAACTATTTTTTTATTGTTTTAAATTAATTATTCATTATTAATAATTAATTAAATTGGGCTTGGAAACAAACAAATTCTTTGCCGATTCTTCTCCCATTTTGGTTTCTTAAAACAAGCAAATCATTGAGAATAACCAAGTCATTTGTCCACGTCCAATTTGGGGTTCTCAATATAAACCCTAGAATTCCTTATCTGAACACAAACAACAACTTTTCCGGTTCACTTTTAAATGGGTTTCTCCATGCAAACCCTTAAATTATAATTTCTCTTCTATTAATTTCTAATCATCAATGTCATTTCTTCAGTTTCCAAGTAATTTTTTTTCAATTTCTGTTGATTTTACACTTCCAAGTAATACAAATAGGAACAATTTATTCTCCCATTTCACACTTCTTTCGATACTTCCAATTGCAGAAACGTTGAAAGCACCGTTTTATATACCAACACACACAACTTCGAGATTCATTTTCTACTGAATCTCAATGGGATTTCACAATTGTTGCAGCAGGATTTGTAAGCAATTCTTTTTCACACTTTTTCTGTCATTTGTTAATTTTCTTTGTTTCATTTGGTTTTTAGCTGATTTTGGAAATATGAACAGGTAACAAGTTTAATAAGGACGAAGATCGAGTTAAGTTTACTGATAACCTTTTGGAGAAACTATAACTTCACTTTTTCAAGTTACATGTTTAAATATATGATTTCTATTGTTCGAATTGATTTTGGTTTTCTTAAATTCAATTACAAATTTAGTTGCAAGAATGTATATAAATTGTGGGTAATCAGATAAAATATACTAAAAATAGGGGGGTTGGTTGCAATGCTCTTTGAAAAGTGGTTTTTAAGCCGTTTTGATTTTGGATTATGTGATGGAAATTGATTTTGAGGTGTTGTTACAGATACTTGCAGCTGCTTGGTTATCAAAAGGTAGTGGAATATTGGGTTGAACATGTTCTTGGAAGTAGCTTCGTTGAAGCTTAAAAGAAGTATCAAAGTACTCGGGTTAACACTTCTTCTGTCACCAAAAATTTGGTTTTGGGAACTACATATAATCTCAACGGATTTAAATCTCAGGTCCTGTTATATTAGTTATTTCTAAAACAAAACTAAAAGGGAGCATTTCATTAGACCAACATGGTAAGTTGAACAAGCTTCTCATTGAACCAAGATGGTAAGTTAAACATATAAGTGATCTTTTATCAAATCATATTGATGTGTTTCTTTTCTTTTCCACTTCTTTTCTAGATCAATTTGAGTTGGAATATTTATCAATCACTTATTTTAAGGTGTAATTTTTTTTAGTAAGCCTCAAATCAGTCCCTGCATCTAATCTTATGCATCCTAGCAGCCTCGTAATCACCCTTATACGTTTTTGAGCAATTATAAATTTTTATACATATTGCATTTTATAATTTATTTCAAAATTTTTATACATTTTGTAATCTTTTGCTTGCGTAACAAATTATTGTAAAATGTGTGGTTCTATGTTCTAACAAAATATAACCAACTTTCTACTATTCGAAGTGGCATAGTTTAAAGCCTTTTGGGAAATTTGTTGATTTTGTTTTACTTTAAAAATAAGTACAATCCAAATTATTGGTTTAAACATTTCATGGATAACACAGTGCCCTCTGTTATTGCTTGAAACTTGAATGTCGTACGAAAGTTTATCAATATGCTTCAAAGAGAATCTAGATCTGGCTAGAACTGAATTGTTAAATAATAAAGAAGAAGCTCATATAGTTTTGCACCATGTATTTTTCTTAATTTATGATTGTAATTGATAAATTGATTATTGCATTCCATTTGATATTTTAGTAATTTTGCAATGCAAATTACTGTCTTTTAAATTCTTGTGAGGTTAGTTCAGTTTTTTGTTCGTCTTAAATTACAGAGTAGAAATCTTAGACAAGAAATATTCATATTTTAGAAAAGATGTAAGTATTGTTGTCAAAGTGTATAACGTTTTCCAGTACTCATTAGATTATGTAAGAAATTATCATGTATCAAACAAAAGGCAATAAAGTGTCTATTTTTCATAGTTTGAAAATTTCAAAACATTTAAAATTTGAGTCCCTGTAGTAAAAAAGTGTATTGGATAGATAAATTTCTATATTATAAATCCATAAGGTGTTATTTTATATTTTTGGCTGCTACTTCAAAACAAATTTTCGACAATTGTCTCATGCATCAAAACTTAAAATATACTTAAGTTCCATAAAGTCCTTTTTTCAAAAAAATCTATGTTCATACAATATCACACAATGTGTTGTCATAGGTAAAATTTGACCAAAATATTTAAAAAAGATGATGTCACGATTAAAATTGATCGAGTTTCTTTTCATTAACAATATTGTTCACTCTTTCTTATTTATATTTGTTTATAATTATTTGTTTTGGTTTCCCTTTTCACTTTTCATTCGTTGGATGGTTGGTTTTGGTTTGAAAATCTTAAGTAGTTATAAAATATATTTTTTAGTTTAAAAAATTGTATCTCGTGCCTCGCACGGGTATACACACTAGTTTCTAAAATGAAGACTCACACATGTTTCAAACAATAAGAGAGTGAATGTTTGATAGAGTGTTGAAATTAATCATAATTGTATGTTGTGTTTTTTTAAACAATTTAATTGATATGCAACATTTAACATGTTTAATTAATCATAAGTTGGATAAGTTGTGGAGTTTTTTTAGGGAACAAAGGGTATACAACAAAATTTGAATATCACCGAAGATTTGTGGTAAACAGTGTATCTTAATATTCGGTGTAAACAATGTAGTACAGAAAAAAAAACTTATTCACCTTGTTTTTTATTTGAACCGAGGAATATGTTAAGCTTTTTTTTTAGGATTTTTAGTGGTCTTAAACAAATATTTGTCGTTCATTTGATGACTGTCATTAGTAATCCCCGTGAAACCTAAGAAACATTTATTATTAAAGCATGTTGATTATTAACATTTCTAACCTAAATGAAACAAGAAGAGTTTAATTAGCAATGAGAAGATATTGAAAAGAGAGAAATAGATAAGAGAGGGTTAAAGAAGAGAGAAATATGATAGAAATATGGTTGATTTGATATATTGATTGGTAGAAGAGAAATGTATAAGAAATAGAGAGAAAAAAGTGATGATTATTTTTAAAGAACCAAAATACCCTGAATTAAAAAAATTAATTAAAAAAAATCATTTATTATATAACTAAATGCAATTCTAATAACTTAATTGAATTAGATAAATTTTAAATTAATTAAAATCATTATTATTATATAATATTATAATTAAATTAGTTTTTAATTTAGCCAAATAAACTTTAATAAAATTATTTTATAAAAAATTAAAAAAATTAGAGAAATAATATAGTAAGAACAAAAATAATGATGAAAATGGAACAACAATAATTAATAGCATCTTTTTCTTCTTTCTTTACTAACATCATCCCAAACACAAACCTCGTATTCCAAGTCTCTTGTCTCCAAGTCGCACTTGGTAATAATTCCAATCGCTACCTCTTCGGCACAACAACGACTCCGCAAGATATAAATCAATGCACACGTTTTTGCCATTTCGATACCTTTGATATAAGAATACGAACGTTGCTTCCCTTGCGCACATATATATACCAACTATACGCCGATCATTATCAACATGCACTAACATCTTTACTCGCCATTACTACCAATAATTTGAGATAACACAACACCACAAATATTTCGGTAACTCCGCACAACAACAAAACAATTCCGATAATCACTCAGTCACAAAAATCCAATAACGGTTCCATAACGACACATTCACATTGCTATTCTTACAAGATTCACAAATCTACGATTCAATGCACCATCCTGGCTCATTGCACTTATTCCAACATTCTATCAATCCACACATCAACATAACTCCACCTTGCAGAATTCTGACATATAGTCCTTCACTTCTTACAAGTCGTATAACAACAGTGCCATATAATGCTTCCGCTGCGCAACTCTGACAATCCTTCTTTAAGTCACTACCTTGTTAAAATTCCGTCAACTGTATAGTTTACCAATTTTCAATCCAATGCAGACTCTCCTTAATACTCATCCTCACATCGTTGTTTCATTTGTTACTTCCAAATCTTTCACCTTGCGACATTTGCTTGCACAAAACTCACTACTCTGAATTGTTCATTTCATCAAACTCTTACTCAACCACTCCTCTCATCAAGTTACACAAACTAGTGAACGACTACCTTCACAATACAACATCAATACTCTTTCCCCATTATTAGGATAGCATGACAAAGTTATAACATCCAACACGATTTTTTCCTACCATTAACAATGGACTGAGGGTGATCAGTTCCCCAAATTGTCAATTAGTATTCGACAACTATAGTGAAGTATAAACCGTCATTAATTCGTAATAGCTCCATTCCCGAATTCTCACTTGAATCCTTAACACGTCATAATCCAATAATTCACTTTGGGTTTTTACGATCCCCAAAACTTCCTACTCATTATATCTCGTCGATGAGACACCGACATCCAAACATATTAAAAAATTCGCTTCACAGTCACTTAGCATTACACAATCGTCAACGTCTTTCCATATCCAAAATTACTTATATACTCATGCTTCACAATTCATCTCGTCTCAACCAAAGTATTCCTCACATCAAATTGGTGATAAAATTCTCTACAATCCTTCTTATGATACCATTCATCTCGTTATCTTTCGGACACTTCAAACAGAGCTCGAGTCGGATATCCGAAACTCAAGTCATGAATTCTTACAGTTTCACAATGATTCTGAATTTCCTGCGACTCGCCTACGGAGATCCCACTCTGAAACTAAGTTTTCTTCGACTTAAGCATGTTTCAGACATTCTCCAGCATAACTCTTCATCTTTAAACTCTTTATAACTCAAGAGGTGTATTCTTTCATCGAAATTCCAGTATTGATATCACCGAGACAATAATTCTTTTTACAATTACATGTATCTTTGAGTTTCCAACTCAAACTCGCGATTCACAACACTTCATGCATCAACTACATCCGACAATCACTTATGCGAGTCTAACATAATGTTCAATACAACTTCATTGCTCTCTTACTCTTCAAACATCGACATTTCACACAATGGTTACTCGCACTGACAAATTCACAATCCTCAATCATGCTGAATATCGTAACTCTCTAACTTCTGCTTCCTAAAATCATTCTTAACTTCATGTCGCCTTCGAATCCGGGTAACATCCCAAAACCCTCAGCATCACTTGCATCGTTGCATATCGACAGCATACCAGACTATCTCTTACAACAGAAACCTCTTCGAGAAGCAAGGTTTTTCCCCCGCTCATCGTCAAACTACTCCCTGCAATAAAACAAACAAGTACCAACAGTGTTCCACACACTTGTCGCATACTACCAGATAAAACACTGACAGCATTCAACTGTCGTACAAACTCAATAGACTCGACAACTTGGCCGGACGGAACGACCTGCTCTGATACCACTAACGTAACACCCCATTTCTACCTGATAATTGTACAAGAATCAGAGTTTCAAAATTTCTCAACAAATAAATGAGGCGTCACATATTCACTTTATTAACAAATCACTTCATTGCATTTAGCGGATACATAGCACTTCTTTAATCAATCAAACAATTGCTCAACATATAATACTTTCAAACAGAATAATTTCTTTTATGTAAACATGACGGAATCATAATTCTCAACCTTTGAGTCAATAACATCTTATTCAACTAAGATAAAACGATAAACAACAACATCATAAACATCATAGATATATCATAAAATCACCCCCCCCGAGTGCTACATATCAGAGTGACAACCGACTCGATTAACGTCAACTAAATCTTCATACTCGAACACCTGCACGTTACTAGTATAAAGGCAACAACGAACAAGAGAAAAGGGTGAGATATCAAATCATATAAGTGAGCGTATGATAAATTATGATAAATTGTATATTAGGATTCAGACATATATAGTTATCACATCACCAGTATTAATATTGTCATACACTTTATACTTTCACTAACTCACAAATCTCACATAATTCTCATCGCATCATAAGTTACACTACTTCACATTCGCGTTAATTATATATAAACATATCAGTCATTCACTTGCTAGTCAAATCATGATACATCACAAGTATAAATCACAATTTTAGTCTCAAAACATCATAACATATAAGTCACTCTTCTAGTCACAAAACATCACATATACATTTAATTACAAAATATCACATATACGGGTAATCACAAAAAATCACGTATAAGTCACACCAGACATATTCAGTTAATCGCATTCACAAACATCGACATCATCATACTATTCATAAAACCATCAATTCACATCTTCACATACTTCCATCATTTAACAAGCCACAATATACAATCACGATATAGTCACAAAACGTCACAACTATGAATCACATAAGACACGTGGGACATGACTCATGTATATGCATGTGGTACCAATCTGAGCTTCAGCCCCCCGTCACCAATTGCCCGAATCAGAGGCATAAGGCATAAGCCTTCGTCAATAATTTGTCAATCCAGGCCGTCACAGAGTATGCATATGAAATGTGACTCGACAAACAAGACATACACAACATACTCATCACAATCACACGTCACTGCGAGGCATACACCTACATCACTGGTAATTACCAATTATTAGAGGTAATTCAACGTCACAACATCATCATGTTTTGGTATATCACAACAAATCAACACATTGAGTCAATTCACATTAGTCTCATAATTCTCTATAAATTAGTCGTTTAATTAACCCACTAACCCACTATCAACTAACCAAATTCATTCAACTAATATTCTCTAATTTATTATATATATCATATGTCACTATCGGTTATCTAAGTTCCGGTTAAATCCTTAATTTTCACGACTTTACAAATTTTCGGGTTACACTTCCAAGTCACCAAAAACATAACTCAACCGGTTAATTCGGATACAATTCTATTCTTTATCGGTTATTCGATTCGTTCGATTAAATTCTCAAAATATCGTAATTTATCGATAAACCGAATAGTTAATCTAAGTTCAAGTTTTTTCCAATTAAATAGGCTTATTAAAAATTAATTCAACTATTAATTTAATCGACCGATT
This sequence comes from Vicia villosa, assembly GCF_029867415.1. Classification (NCBI taxonomy): domain Eukaryota; kingdom Viridiplantae; phylum Streptophyta; class Magnoliopsida; order Fabales; family Fabaceae; genus Vicia; species Vicia villosa. The sequence goes on from NC_081180.1 coordinate 251,637,285, forward strand.
AATATCACAATTCCGACAAAAGAACACCACCACGTTAATGTACTAATTAAACTTAGCTACCACGTAAATTTTCATCAAATTCCGGACAACTAATTATATCGCTTAATTCGGCTATTTTGATCAAACGGGACTGTTTTGCAATTCATTATGTCTTAGAATAGCCACTGTTTCTATTCTTACTATTTTCATTATATGTGTCATTTAGGAGGACTCTTCTTTGAAGGAGAGTTTTAGAGGGACTAAAAACGAAGTTTGAGGTATTTAGAAGGAACAAAAAGTCATCAACCCTTCATATTTAAAGGTGTTATGTAACACCCAAGGCCGGAAAAGGCGAAGGATGGTTGGACCGCGTGTAACACCTGAGGCCAAATAGGGCAAGGGTGGTCGTCACATCGGAATGAGAGGGATCCTGAGGCTGTGCAGGTATGGGACTGCATGGTTGAAGGAAAGCTTATAAGGATTGATGGGTACTACCTATACCAACAAGATGCATCTTCTTTTCGGTAGCCCGTTCCATAAGAACTTCACAATTAAGCGTGCTTGACTTGGAGTAGTATTGGGATGGGTGACCTTCTGGGAAGTTTCCCAGAAAGCGTGCGAGTGAGGTCAAAGCATGCTGAAAAGACCCGTGTTGGTTTGAAGGGTCAGTTGATCATCCCGAAAGCAGTCTGGGATCATCCCGAAAGCAGTCTGGGGCGTTACATGATCTGTCATTGAGACACTTTGTCACCCATTACTAACATGTGCAGTGATGTGGCCAGCTATGGTGTGGCGTAGTTCACGAAGTGCTTGAGTGCACTTAAGTTTGACGTGTATCCATGAGTGAAGATCTAGCTATTGATTTGGTGATCTCTGTTCATAGTAGGTCTTGATCCTCCAACTGCCATTGCTTATAAATAGTGTGAGTCAAGAATTTGGATGTTTTTCGCAACCTCTCAGCTTTCAAGCTTGCAATTGCTTTTCAGAAAAACAACTTTGCTTCTTCCTCCTTAAAAGTAATCGGAAGCATTAAAAATAAAATACGCATTTCAATATCATAAATTGTAGAATGATTTGAAAACTTTTGGCTTTTTAGTTTAAACACATAAAATTGTAAGGATATAAAATTATACTAAAAGATCAGGACCTAGGGTACAAGATTTTTGTCTACACATACTCAGATGAATCTCTGGTTCTATTACGAGAAACAAGATAAATTATAGAAAATAGATAAAATTGGACAACACCTATTTTCGTTAGTGTGTTATCGTGTCTTAGATAAATAACTCATCCACTCTCGCTGGTCCGATTTATTTATCTTAGAGCATTTTTTATGCAGCTATAAGGATTATACTTCTCAACTGAGTCCGAGACACTTTTGTATTCTTGTACTCAGTTGTCTAAAATTCTGCTATCGGGTATCGAAACATACCCTTTAAGGGTATGATTGATACCTGGATTACCTTTACTTTCGTCTAAGATATATGTTTTAAAAGTTCATATTCCAAAAATAATTTTTAGCTTAGTTTCTCATAATCAAACAATAAAGGGTTCGATAGAGATATGTCATGAGACAATCCTTATGACTCTTAGTCCATAGAGGACTACTCGCTCATATTTAACAATAAAGCAAACAAAACATACATCACAATTTCATACATTAACAAAAGAAAACAATAACGATAACAATAAGTAAATAAAACTTGGATTGAAGATAAAGATAACTTGATTAAATAAAAATTCCAATGCAGGCTTAAGTTTTATAGCACTTGTAATGGAAATGAACTTGCAAAAAAAAAAAAGACTTGTAGAGAAAATAAAATAGAGTTCTAAGGCATAAGCTAATGTTTTTTTCCCATATGAATTATAAGTTACTTATAGAAAGATTATAGTCAAAGAGCTGTAAATTCATATTAAAATCAATAACGAGACACACCATTGTCGTTAAACAGCTAGGAAGCTAAAAGATCGGAGAAACATTACAAAATATTAAAATTCACATCTAAAATTAGGCATAGCATGAGTTTGTTGTTGGACACGGGGTGGTGGTGTTGGGCAACATAGGGTGTGCCAACTGACACAACCCACATGTGTTGTTGACAGGTTTTTACACTGGTGGCCAACACGGTCAGTGCTGGGTAGCACGGTCCAACTGTGTTGGCTTCTAGTACCATGTTTGAGGGAACTTCTTTGATGGCCAACACATGTGTGTTGATGGACATGGCCTGCACGTGTTGGGTGCTGGAAAAATGTACTGGGAGGTGTATTTTTCGATCCTTTTCTTTTTGCAAAGCCTTATTTTCCTAAAAACACACACAAAAGAAGAAGAAACACACATTTATACTGCTAAAATGAAATAAAAAACAATTGAAATGTTGATGTAAAAACTAGGGGTGGCAAAACGGGCGGTAGTCCGCTGGGCCGCCCATGCACCCGACAAAAAATGACTGGTTTGGTTGGGATATTGGGCCTGCCGCCCACCAAAGCTTGCCCCACCTCCCTCTAAAGCCCGTCTCACCTATTTGTTAAGCTTGTCTCACCTTAAGTCTGTATTTTTTTAGTTAATTCTAGTAATTTAAATTCTTGACGGTTTTATTTTATACATTTATTTGTAAATATATGCAATATTTTTTTAGGTAAAACTTATTTAAAAGATGCTTTATAAAAAATTGTTCTAAAAAATAAGTGAAAAATTTAATTGAAAGGTAAAAAAAGACTATTAATCTATTAAAAAATAAAAGAAAAATAAATTAAAAAATAGGCGGGCAAATCTGCCGCCTGCTAACGCGTCACCTTGGCAAGGCGGGCATGATTCTTATGCCCATTTTACTAGGCGGGCTTGGCTGGCCCGCTCATTTTTTGGCGGGCTTTAGGCGGGGCGGGCGATCTATTTTGCCACCCCTACTAAAAACCATGTATCAATGTCTTGTTACACCATGAAAACATGTTTTAGGTTGCAAAGCTAAAACAAACATTAAGATTAAAGAATCGCCAATATTATTATAGCATGAGTAGATTTACATAGAACATCATGACCTATTTAGTATATAAATATTATGACTACCCAAACAATAGAAATGTTAGCTACACTTACACATGGTTAGCAAAACAGTTGGTCTTTCTATATACGTCGACTTTAGAGACAGGATTTTCCCTGTCACCTAAGCAACGATTCCGGCTTCAAACTTTCTTTCTTATTCTTTAGTTATAGATCATAATGAACCTACTATAATTATGTACTCCTCCGATCCACCGAAAGTCCCTCTGCACTGAACTGGAAACTTTTATTTATAGGCAGAATTTTGAGCCTCGCGTTGGGCGCAGTGTCCTCTCAACCAACGCCCCTACCCTTCTTTGACACCTTGACCAACCTATTATCTTTCGCACTAAGAAATGCTTGCATGTCTTCCACATGTCCTTGGCCGTATTTTTTCTCCTAACGTACCACCCATTCGACCAACGCATAACCCTTGCTTCACCATGAAGTACTTGCACCAAGTGTTGCCACCTAGCCCTATACTTTACCTAGCAGGCATGTAGATGGGCCCTAGAAAGTCTTGATCCTTCAGGGTTTTTCTTTTCTCTGTTTTATTCTTGCTAACTCGTGGTTTTCCAGTTCTTCTCACCTATTTTTGATAAATGCATACAAGAAAAGTCTAGCCAGGTGTTTCTTTACTTTTTACACACAAATCAGGGATTTTGTGATATTTTCTTGTAAAATAAGAAGATAAGTGCCGACATATTTAACATAAATATGACACTTAGCAACACCTTAACTACGCCAGACTAGTTATGAAGCCAAATATACTAGAGTCCCAAAGGTATGAAGCCGAATAACGTAACAGGTGTCCATATTGGTATATCCACATGTCGTCCATCTAATGACGTCAAGGGATACAATATCGTACACACAACTATAAACTAAAGGAATGCTCTAGAATCTCGGGAACCAACATGGACATGTCTTAATAAGGCACTTGATCAGAGAAAATGACTGAAGATGGATCGTCAGATGATAGAATAAAGTATATTATGAAATTTGTTTATTTAACAATAGTCATTTGTCCAAAAATTATTTTAAGTCGCTGCAAACCTTAAAAAATCCTTTTATATATAAGACAACAAACATCAATTCAAAATACACACAAATTTCTAACCTAACTGTCTCTCACTTCTAATAATCATTAACTTGAACATTAAAGTGTTTATTTTTTCCTCTAAAAATCTTCCAGACTAACATTAATATTCTCAACTCGTACGACTACTAATCCATTTTGTTTTTATCTTTCTTTTTCAGGAAACCACTAATTCATTTTATTTCATATTACTCGTATTTAATTTTAAAAAACTTTGTTTTATATTATCATATCATAAATTTTTTTCTTCAAAACAATTTTCTTATAATTTATTATAAATTTGATATTCTAAACTCCTAGCACCAACAACTTACAATTCATCTATCTCAAGTTCTCAACTAATATTGTACTACCTTCTCCTCACTCATATTTCTTTAACATCAATATAATAATTTAAACAAATAATATAATTAAAAAATAATATTTATCAAAATTAATTCTACTATTTATATTAGTGGATGGGTCCCTTAAAATAACAAAAGTGGATGCACCTTTTGGGTAGCGTGGCAGTTCAAAAAAGTGAGGTGTCCTCCAGAATAAAGGAATGAACTTTTTTCAAAGCAAAAGCAACTAACTACTATAATACCCTTGCTATTATTTTCATTGCTAAGTTTACCTCTATTCTATTGGTAGGCCATAACTATTAAGCACCACATTTTCAACCAAGCAAAGTCAAATGTTGCTGAATAGAAGAAACGAAAATATTTGTAGACTAGGGAGCATGTGAATTCAATGGCATTCATAAGGTTTGAAAAATGAGAAAGGTTGTTTTCAAAGTTCAATGAGTGACTCTTAGTACAGTCAGGTTGAATTTCACCAAAAACAACACTAGTTTTTTTTTAAATTATTGGGAGCTTTATAGTTGTGTGTTTTTGAGAGAGTTTATAATTACTACTAGTATTTTTTAAATATTAAAATTTGAATGATAAATAACTTGTTATAAAATTATATATATTTTAATTTTAAAAAATTTAAAAAGTGGTATTAATTTTTTTTTTTATAATTTATGTTTGAGACAAAAAATGTCTCATTATTTTAGTGAATGATAAAAATTCATGTTTTGTTTAACTTTTTGTCATTTATTTTATTCAATCATATAATTAGTTTCTGCAATAAACAGAATATAAAATATTTGTTTTATTCAGTCCTCACTTTTTAATAAATCAAATGCAATTTTAATGATTCTTTAGTTATCACGATTATTTTAATAAATGCACATAATTTCTTGCTATGTAACTTCTTTTTGTTAGATTACAATCCCCAAATATCTTGAGCGAAGTCATAACCAACAAAGATTTAAACTACTGTTACCAATAGTTAGTTGGTTTAGTGGTGATTGGCACTGGACTTGATAGTGAGAATCACGGTTTGATCTCCACAACTGCGATTGGGAGGAGGATGAAGCCACTTGATGCCAGAACTCGCCCCCGAACCGGACTAAATTGGTGCTATAAAAGCCAAAAAAAAAATTAAACTACTGTTAAATTATATTATCTTATAATTATTTAAAAAACTTAAAGATAGTTATTGTGCGTAAAATTTTTGTGTATTTCCATTAAATCCTTATTTAAATATTAAAAATATATTAATCACAATATTTATATATTATTTAAAAAAAATATTTTAGAAAAAATAATTCTTTTATCTATTTTTTCTTTTTACTATCTCCCTCTAAAATTTTATTCTCTTTCAAACTTTCAACCAAAACCTTACAAAGAAAAGTGAAGTGGTGTCACTATGACCTTGTGGAGCTCAAGAGAAATACAAGAATTATCTTCTACAATTCTTTTACGCATATACTAGTACCCATTATGCTTGAACTTTTTAGGCAATTAAATACCCTACATGATAATTTAATTTCGTGTGCATAAAGTTGAACAATATTCCTATAGTGAAGAAAAGGCATGGATCAAGATTAATTAATTAGTCATTATCACCCTTATCTTTCTATACGTTTCATTCATGAGGTGGCCACATGATTTCATGGTTCTAAATACTTAACACCTTTGCTTTTCAGAATGGATATCCATTTGGTCAAATATTTGCTTAAATTAAAATTGCTACTTTTGTTTTATTAAATACCATTTGCTTTCACCACAAACTACGGAAAACAAAAAACAAAATTCAAGTGTTATTAATAATCTTTTTAGTTGAAAATAGTGAAACATTTCTAAATTTCAATGAATTATAAAAGTATCTTTCAATGACTTATTAGGATAGGTTGCAACTCTCGAGATAGTAGAAGTTTTGGCTATGGAAAACATAATGAATTGCTTAAAAGGGTAATAATTGTTAGGGCATTCTTGTGAAAAATTCAAAATGCTTCTTGATTTCGATGATGCATCTCTAAACATATTTCAATACACATAACTCATGCTGATTTTGAATTATATTTTAGACATTTTGTCTGAGGTGAAATTGGAAATGTATCTCCGTAAATTTATGAAAATATATTTTCGAATTATATTGAACCAGAAACAATCTCAAAAACATAAAAATGCAGAATGAAAAATAAAATTAACTTTGATAACATAAAAAATGAAATATTAAATAAGTAATTGTTAACATAAATCAAACATTACATTTCAACATTCAGGTGGACGTTCCAACATCTTCATAAAATCTTCGATTGATCTCGCAATCATCGAATCTAGCTCGATCGAAATTTTTGTTTCGTAACTGAAAAATGTATTCTACGTAACCCTTAAATACGCACTCATCTTCAGCTCAAAGTTGTTGAACTCAATCTTTTCTTATTTCTCAATCGTGAAAAATAAAAGCATCGGCATCAATATATTTCTCACAAACTTTCCTGGAATGTATAACATCAACGACATATAACTCTTTTGCAGAAGGAATTATTATGACATTCCATGCATCCATTGTTTTTCAACAATCACGCTAGCTTTGACAATTATTCTGTCTTCACCCTTAATGTGTTTTGTCCCTACCGCAGGTTTAACCTGGCTTCTCATATTCTTTGTGACGTGATACCTACAAAGTAATGCATATGAAGTAGGAAAAACCTCTACAACTGAATTCATCAAAGCGGTATCATGGTTGCTGACATTTACTTTCGACGTGTCTTCTTTATCCTTCAACATTGTCTGACACACCTCTAAAGCCTAAGTAACATTTCCTTTTTTTCCGCTCTCTAGAAATGCAAACCCGACACAATAAGTCTTCTCAAAAGCTTGTACTTGTTGGTCTTATACGTTGAATCAATGATGAGCATAGTAGAAAACGTATTGAACAACTTGATGGAATCAGGATGAGTCCAATATATATCTCTAATAGTTACTTCATCCTCGCATGTTCAGTACCTAGATACATAATTGTTATCATTCAGAAGTTTCAACAGTTATTTCATCTCAGTTATATCCTCCACAACGTCTTGTTGTTAAGGGCCCGAATATTGCACACTTTCAGAAAAGTCACTGGGTGGTTAAATTAGAAATAAATTAATATGGTTAGTACGGAGATTCATCTCCTGAATAAAATTTAGAAAATATATGGGGCGAGACTCAGTTGGGGCGTGTTTGAGTGAGACTCAAAGTGCATTCGAAGATGCATCTCTAGAATAAAATGGACATTTATGGATTTTCATAGGGTGCTTTTTCACCATTTTGAGTAGGATTAGCAATTCCCAAACATATGATGGTTGATAAGGGGCGAGGCGGAGACAAGGAACCCGAGTTGAGTACATAGCACCTCTCTGATCGCTCGTTTATCATATGTGCAGCACTTTCCACTGGACGCCTCACCTCCCTTTGAGAATGGTTGACATGGGAAAGTGGGAAAATAACATGTCCCCATCCCGTAACAATAAATAAGGAGTCATTTGATCATGTTCTTCAAAAATAACTATGGATTAATCATTGTGTATCCAATAGACAAGCCTTATGTGAATATTTGTGGGGGTCCAATCATGTGGACTTTTTTGTTTCGATCATCAGTGGGAGCTCATGGTCGGATTTGACCTTATGATATGTTAGTTTTCTGAAGGTGGAGATTTATTCAAGCCTTGGCCATGCCCTCATAATAATAGGGAGGTTCATTCTCAATGATGAAGGTTGTTGGGGGAAAATATTTACGCCTGTTGTGATATTATAGGCAAATCAGTCATGTGTAGCCGATTGGGTATATTTATCGATAATCATATGAGTTTGCATTGGGTGTGTGTGTGTGGAGAATTTAATTTTATCTTCTTACAAGATGAGAAAAAAATGAAAGGTGTTATGCGAGGTTGGAAGACACGAAACTCTTTAATTATTTCATTGAATATGTATAGTTAATTAATCTTGTGTTGGTAGGGATGTGGTTCACATGGACCAAGTTAGATGTATCTTCTATGAGTAGGTTGGATATCTTCTTATCATATGTGTGGTGCAAAAATTGGCATAATAGTTTCCAACAAGCATTTGTCAGAGGATCTTTGATCATTGTTCGATCATTCTATGTGTCGACGTAGCCAATTGAGGACCATGGTTATTTCAAATGTTAGATTAATTTTCCAGGTTATCAAAACTTTGTCAAAGAACAACGACAAACGTGCAATGTACCAGGATGAGGGGTTTGTGCTGAAAGAGAAAAGCTTGATTTAATGGTTTGTTAAGCAAGTATGGATTTACAAGTTGCTTCAAATTTCGGTTTCGCAGTCACAAGTTATTTCACAAGTTATAAGCTATTGGTATATTAGTTCAGTTTCAAGTAATAAGTTGTTGGCTTCATAAAATGCTGTTAGTAAAAATGGTTTTGTGATTCAAACTCACTTTTGCCTCTAAAGCATATTAATAAAAATTCAGTTGGCTCATTTTTAGGCTTTGTTATGGTATTCAACTGTGATTTTGCAAGATCTCTCTCGAAAATCATTTTATGTTCAAAAAGTGGTATGGTTTAGCATGTTTGTTCTGTTTGTTAAGTTGGTGTTCAAGTTGGCAAGTTTCGACTGTTGACAATTTGATATACCACATCACTAGACATCATATTTCATACATATTCCATTTTGCATCTTTACTTTACTATTTCATCCATTTTATGTTTCTATTATATTTTGGTTGTATCTCAGATAATTTTCTGTTGACTTTTTTTGATGTTTCTATGCTATTTTGCTTCTTCTTTGTATATCCTTAAATTGCCTATTACGTGAGACGTTTTACTTTATGTCTTATGAGTTTTTTATGCTGGTTTAAACTTCATTTAGTTGTTTGTGTTTTGTAGTTTTCTTGCCTTTTGTCCCTCCTCCTTTTTGATTTTGTCAAAGAGGATGAAAGGATTCGTGCTGAAAATTATGAATTGTATTATTACGTGCTTAACGCAGGAGAACATGGCTCCATGTAACTCAAAATTAATCAAATTTTGCCAAGCATCAAAAAGAAAAGATTAAAATTGCCCTCTATCGAAGTACCGATTATTTCGTTTTATTAGTGATTTGTCTTTTATGTGTGTTGTTTATTTTGTTAATCTCTTTTGTTGTTTCTCAAATAATAGTAACTTAAAAATAAATAGAAAATCAATGTAAAATTACATTATAATAATTAAATTGTCGCATATGCATAACTTAATATTTTTTTCTCAAAATTTAACAGATCCGATTGACTAATGAAATCGTATTTGAGACATTAAATAGTAATATTTATTAACTAATAGATCAAAGTGAAACTTTAAAATAAATTAAGAGATCAAAAAATACATTAAACTTAATTTTTTTCACTTGACATCAAGTTAATGTCGACAAAACTTAACTCTGCTATTAATAACACATTTTAAAAAAATAGTGTTAACTAAACAAATACAAAGTTTATATAAAATTACCGTTCGGGACATTTCTCTCCTGATTAACTCTAATTATTTGAAGCTGGTGCAAGGTGCTACATATATTAAATAAAATTTTAAGTGAATTCAATATTGTTAGAATTTTGAGAAGCATCAAATTAGTTGTTTTTCTAAATAAATTATAATGCATTGTAATTTTTCAATAAAGTAAAAATTTGTAAATATATTTTATCTTATCAGTTAATTATAACTTTGAAATTTTAATATAATATATATATATATATATATATATATATATATATATATATATATATATATATATATATATATATGGAGCATATCAAGTGAGAGCATTTTAAAATGAGAGATGAGAGGAATAAATATCAACCATTGGATTCATCAAGAGAGAGAAGGTTAATGCATTAATGTAGCTATTACTTTCTCTCTCTTAATGAATCCAATGGTTGATATTTATTCATCTCATCTTTCATTTTAAAATGCTCTCACTTGATATGCTCTTTTATATATATATATATATATATATATATATATATATATATATATATATATATATATATATATATATATATATATATATATATATATATATATATATATATATATTTAACTCTTTTTAATCATATTTAAAGTATCATCATAAAAGGTTGTAATGCACTAATAAGATAAATTTTTTTATACAGACATTACAATACATGTCAAGTAATCTCATAAAGTAAGTCATTTTACATACTTGTACAAAAACTCTTATTATATTACCACAATAAAAAATTGTATAATACTATTACTACTAGTGATATATTTCCCTTTTATAAAATATACTTACATTTATAAATACAAAAAGAAACTTTTTATAATGTATACATGTGGATATGTAGTCTAGATTCATGTGATATATAGTCTACATTCATAAAATTCAATACATTAAGAGTCAAACAAGTGTCTCAAAATAAACAAGAAAAATAAAGTAGTATGAATTAAAATTTAAGTAGTTTAATTTCATGTGGATAATAAACATGAAATATATATATATTTCATAAATCAAAATTGAAATCATCACAAACCCATATTAAAAGCTAGGTATAAAATAAAGACTTTGTTTTGGTTTTGGAAAAGGAAATATACCTGCCAATACTATAGTTTTCATCGTCTATTATCTACCACACATTTTTCATCTCCCAAAACAAAATATAATAATAAATAATAAATACATTAATTACTAAAACCATATAATAAAAAAAGAAAAACAAAACTTTAAGTAAAAAATAAAAAATAAAAAAGTAATAATGTCAAATCGAGAAGGTAGTAGATAAAGATGGGACCAACCAAGAGGGTAATAAAGTAAAAATCTTCTCTCTCTCAAGGGTATTATCGTCAAACAAATCAAAAAATAAAAAGAGTGCCGTTGTGATGTATACGCTGACGTGTCAAATACTCTCGTGTCTTAATTATCTTTATTAATCACAGTGTTTAAAACTAATACACGCTTTAAAAAATTAATTAAAAGATAAAACCCATTCGTGTTTATAAACCCAAACACGTCCTTCTTCTTTTCCATTTCGTACAAAAAAGAAAAACTCTCTCTCTAGACTTTCTCTCTCTAGAATCTCAAAATCAAACACGAAACTCTCGAAGCTCTTTCACTCGTCGCAACGTTTCTCTTCTGAATCATCATCTCAAATTCAAATTCAATTCAAATTCTTCACCTTCTTCTTCTCTATATAAATCACCGATTTCATTTTTCAATTTTTCAATTTTTTTTCAAATTTTTTTATTGCTGCGATTATTGTTTTTCTGTTCGTACGGTACGGTACGGCGTCGTTTTGTGGAAATTCATCGCCGTCGTCTCTCCGTTACGTATTGACTGTGATCGTTAGTTTATTGTTCTGTTGAAGTATGGCGGCCGGAGTTGAATTATCGGAGGGGAAAATTGGGATTGTGATGGAGTTTCCGGTCGGTGATGATGAATCTGTGTCATCGCCGGTGAGGTTGCCGAAGAGGCTCCGGCGAAGGCTTCTTGATACGGAGTGTAAGTCACCGAGTTCCGTGGAGGAAATCGAAGCCAAGCTTCGTGATGCTGAAATTCGTAGACAGGTGTTTTTACGATTCTATTTTTCTAAAAACTGATTTTTTTTGTTGTTAGTTTGATGAGAAAGTTAAGGGATTTTGAGTTTTCAATATTTGATTTTTTTTTTGTATTTTCCATTTTTGTATTTGATTTTCAACCACAGAACAGAGTAATCTCTATTTGGGGAATTTTTATTTTTGATCATACATAGTTTTTTTTTATTCTATCTATTATCAATTTCAAGTTTTTTATTCTATCTATTATAAATTTCAAGTTTTTTCTTCTCTTCTAAGCAAAAAAAATCTTTTTTTTTTTTTTTTTTAAAGTTTTGTTTTGCTTTGTACTCATGTAATAATTGATAAGTTTTGTTTGAGTGCAGAAGTACTATGAGAAACTTTCAAGCAAGGCACGTGCAAAGCCGAGAAGTCCATCAAGGTGTTCATCTCAGGATGAGGATCTTGGTCAGAGACTTGAAGCAAAGTTGCAAGCTGCTGAACAGAAGAGGTGGGGTTTCCTTTAGGTTGAATGCTTGGGTTTTCTGTTGTGATATTAACCATGTACTATTTTTTTTTCCTTCTTCTTTTTAAGAATTCTAAGTAACTGTCAACATATTATGATCTGGGTTGTGGTTTGGGAACACCAACTTTTGACACCTCATGTGACACCATATACCTTATCTCTCACCTATTTTTTTGATGTCATACTCTTACATATATTTAATAAATACACTGAAACCAAAAACAAACAAAAAAAACTGTCCCAATTTTATATGTTCAGTTATAATTTCAGTTATGTTAAAGCATAAATAATTATATGTTTCTTACCTGATTATAGAATGGTTGTTTTTTTTTGGTAACGTAGATGGTATTTGATTTTCAGTCCTTGTCTTTATCAGTAGTCTGTTATGTTTATTTGATGAAAGAAACTAATTAGGTAAGATCTCTTTTCTGACAGGTTGAGTCTTTTGACAAAGGCCCAAATGCGCCTAGCAAGGCAAGATCAACTGCGTCAAGCAGCGAAAAATGGAGTTGAAATGCGCGATGCAAATGAACGGGTAAAGCTTGGGACGAAAGTGGAATCGCGTGTTCAGCAGGCAGAGGCTAATAGGATGCTTATCCTTAAGGCTCACAGGCAAAGAAGGGCTTCTCTTAGAGAAAGGTCATCTCAGTCGTTGATGAGGAGAATGACTCGAGAGAGCAAATATAAGGAGCGTGTGCGTGCTGCAATTCACCAAAAACGAGCTGCTGCTGAATCAAAACGGCTCCGGTTGCTTGAAACTGAGAAGAAGAGGGCGCACGCACAAGTCTTGCAGGCCAGACATGTGGCGAAGTCTGTATCTCACCAGCGTGAGGTTGAGAGAAGGAAAAAGAAGGATGAGTTGGAAGATCGATTACAAAGGGTATGGTGTTATTTTGTTTTTTTGGGTTCATTTTCACTGCTTCAAAAATTTCAGATTTTACATGGTGGCCTTAGTATGGTGCTATTTCTAACCAAGTCTCCAAATTTACATTGAGCAGGCAAAAAGCCAAAGAGCCGAATATCTCAGGCACAGGGGAAGATTGCGTGGTTATACGTACGAGAATTGGGTTAGAATTTCACCGCAGGCAGAATTTCTTTCCAGAAAACTAGCAAGGTTGTTTGAATTTAAAGTATATATATGTATATTCTGTTGCAACTTGCAAGTTTTAGGTAGCTCTAGTTTCACTGCTTTATTCAATTGTAGTCATTTTGGAGAGAAGTCCTTAATATTGTTTGCAATGTTTTTTTTCCATCTGTCAGGCAAAACTTGTACCCTTCAAAATTAAACTTAGGTGTATCGAACTTCTTTTATTGGATATTATTATATGATTTATTCTGACTATTTATTTCCTGAAGGTGCTGGAGGCGGTTCTTGGGACAGAATAGAACAACCTTTACCTTGACAAAGGCATATGCTGTGCTGGGGATCAACGAGAAATCTGTCAAGTCATTGCCATTTGAGCAGTTTGCTGCTCTTATTGAATCAGCTTCTACTCTTCAGACTGTGAAAACTTTAATTGACCGGTTTGAGAGCCGTCTCAGAGTGCTTACAACTGTTGTTCCTGCCAGTTATTTTTCTAGCTTGGATAACATCGATCACCTTCTTAAACGGGTTGTTTCCCCCAAGAAAAGGGCTACTCCTAGGAGTTCTGCAAGAAGCCCGGCAAAAAAAGCAGATTCAGTCAAGAAGTCAAACAATAGCTTATCTAAGTTATCAAGGTATCAAGTGAGAGTTGTTCTTTGTGCTTATATGATACTGGGTCATCCAGATGCAGTTTTCAGTACAATGGGAGAACGTGAGATTGCTTTGGCCAAGTCTGCTCAAGAATTTGTCAAAATGTTTGATCTGTTGATTAAAATTATATTAGAGGGGCCAATAAAAAGTTTTGATGAAGAATCAGTCTCAGCTGTTAAGAAGCGATGTACTTTCAGATCGCAGCTTGCTGCTTTTGATAAAGCATGGTGCTCGTATTTGAATTGTTTTGTGGTCTGGAAAGTTAAGGATGCTCGTTCTTTGGAGGAAGATTTGGTTAGAGCTGCTTGCCAGCTTGAGGCTTCTATGATTCAAACTTGCAAGTTAACTCCAGAAGGAGTTGGTATTAGTCATGATATGAAAGCTATTCAGCACCAGGTAATTTTCCATATTAATACTTGTGAGTTTTCCTTTTGAGTGGTAGCAATAATTGTTGAACTTGTTATGTCTTCTTTCTACAATATTTTCTTCGCTCTGTTACGTGTGAATTCTGAAGTATGGACAGTTATCATTGGGTTTTCTTCCCTTAACTGCTTTAATATTGTTGCAATAGAGTATGCTTTGGCTTATTCCTATTTTCTATGTTTTACAATACAGGTCACTGAAGATCAAAGACTTTTGAGAGAAAAGGTGATGCACCTGAGTGGAGATGCTGGGATTGAGCGCATGGAAAGTGCACTATCTGAAACAAGATCTAGATACTCAAGAGTAAGGGATGGCGGAAGCCCAGTGGGGTCTCCAATGACTCAATACATGTCTCCAAGCCCAACACCACTTTCTACTGTTGCAAGCCCAAGTGAAAGAAATATTTCAAATGAGAGCAATAAGACAAGCCGAGTGGTTCGCTCCCTTTTTAAGGAAACCGACACTTCCTCTATAGAGTCAAGCTTCTCTTCACCTATTACCAGTTCAAGTACTCAGCCCAGTACTACCTCTGGAAATTTGGTGGCACCAAACGAGGTTCTTGTGAATGAATTTCTCCATGAATACCACCGTAGTTTTGCTGACGGCTTTGATGTCCCTGATCACATTCAAAACAGCATTGAGGTAAGTACATCTTTATAAATTTGTTACTTTCATTTAACTGAAGGTTGATTTTGGATTACGCTTCAATAATTTGGTTTTGCCTGAGGCGTTGATGTTTTGATCTGCTGTTCATGTTATCCCTTTTACTAAATTTTTTTTATAATATTGAATGAATCCTTTTGGTGTTATGCTGAAATGTTTTGATTTTAAATTCTCATTCACTCTTTAACATGACAGGGAAAAATCAAACAGACAATGGAGAAGGCTTTTTGGGACAGTGTTATGGAATCTGTTAAGCAGGATCAGCCCAACTATGACCAGATTATTCAACTCATGGAAGAGGTTAGGGATGAAATTTGTGAGATGGCTCCAATAAGCTGGAAGGATGATATTATTGCAGCCATTGATTTAGACATTCTTTCTCAGGTAGCAGCTATATTATTTTTCACAGGCCTGTTAGACACATCATTGAATTTGGAATTTATACCTAACTATGTCATTTTCTGATTTTTGATCATATCTGTCTTCTGTGTATCTAAAGGTGCTTAAATCAGGCAAACTGGATGTCGATTACCTTGGAAGAATTCTCGAGTTTTCGCTAGTCAGTTTGCAGAAGCTTTCTGCTCCAGCCAATGAGAAGATAATAAAGGCCAAACACGAGGCATTACTCTGCGAGTTAAGTGAAATATGCCAATCTAAAGATGAAGCAAACAATGCATGTGTTGTAGCCTTGGTTAAGGGTTTGCAGTTTGTCCTAGAACAGATTCAGGTGTGTCCGCTTAACATTCCTTTTTTGGTTCTCTTTTCTTGATCATATGTTCGTTTATTACATATGGGTTATGCTTTTGAATACATCTCTACTTTCACATAATCTTAGCTGCTAGATGTTATGCTTTTCATGAAACTTGCCGTGTTGTGTCACACTGTAAAACTTAATGAGTAAACTCTGCACCATTTCTATTGCTTTTAAAGATTTGTTTTACTCTGGTTGTATGTTATGTGACATGATAAATTATTTTGACAGATTCTTAAGAAAGAGATAAGCAAAGCAAGGATAAGATTAATGGAGCCTTTGGTTAAGGGACCTGCTGGTCTGGAGTACCTTAGGAATGCTTTTGCAAATAAATATGGATCTCCATCTGGTGCCCGTACCTCTCTACCTTCAACGCTCAGATGGATTTCATCTACTTCGAATTTTAAAGACCAGGAATGGATAGAATATAAGAGTTCCTCCTCAGCATTGGCTGATATTTCATCCCAAGAAGGGCTTCCTTCAACTACTCTCAGAACTGGGGGAAATATTATGCTCAAAAGTACTGGCAGTCCAATGGTCTTTTCTCCTGACGGTTCAAATACTAAAGGTTTTCTATTTTGACGAAACTTTAATTTCTGATTCTTCAGTTAAGCTGTTACATACTTCCAAGCAACACTTATTTTGATACCTGCTTTCATGTTATTTGATCAGGTGATCAGCAACCAGAATGCAAAGGAGAACCAATTGACCTCGTTGTGAGGCTTGGTTTACTAAAACTAGTAAGTGGAATATCTGGTCTAACACAAGATAATCTACCAGAAACTTTATCTCTTAACTTCTCCAGGCTGAGGTCTCTCCAGGCTCAAATCCAGAAAATTATTGTGATTTCAACAAGGTAAAGCGGGATTATTTGTGTCAAGAAACAGTCTGAACTGTATTGTCTTTACTGAATATTTTTCAATATTTTGGGCATTGCAGCGTTCTTATATGTCGTCAGATTATTCTGAGTGAAAAGGCAGTAGCAAGCTCTGCAGATATGGAAAATGCAGTGTCCAAGTGTGCAGAACAACTCTTGGAGCTCTTAGACCGTGTTGAAGATGCTGATATTGATGACATCGTAGGAGTGATTTGCAATCTGCCTTCAGTTGACGTGGAGGAAGATGCAGGGAAGGTTCAGTCAAGAAAAGCAGTTGCTGCCAGAATGCTAGGGAAGAGTTTACAAGCTGGGGATGCTGTGTTTGAGAGGGTGTTCAATGCTGTTTATTCAGCTTTGCGCGGAGTTGTACTCGGCGGAACCGGTGCTCGTGGGAAGAAATTAGCTGAAATGGCACTACTGAAAGTTGGGGCTGGTGCTCTGACTGAAAGGGTAGTGGAAGCTGCTCGTGTTTTGATCGTGGCAGCAACTGTATCAGTTGGTGTTCATGGGCCATGGTATAAATATTTGACTGACAACATGTGAACATAAATTATTTGTTAATTACATGAATAATGATATTACACACGTATCTGTCTGTACATAGGAGTGTGTAAAGTTGTAAGATGTAATGTAGGTTCCTGTAAAGATTAGTGGATATGGTTGTCTGATGTAATGAACAACATATGCTCATGTAAAAAGATGATATGGTTGTCTTTAGCAGAATGCTTTTGATGTAATATGTAAATAGATATTTGAATTTATATAAATTGCTAATATATGATTTGTGATCTTATAAATATTTAAGTGTAATTTTGGTTAAAATTGCTATAATTTAAGATTGTTATTTCAAGATTTTCTCAAATTAGGAAAGAAAATTAATACACATGCTGATGTGATCAGTAAGTTTGGGAAATCAAGTTTTTAAGAAAATTATTGTTTTGTTGGGTTTGAAAGAAAATTTAATCTGTGGTGTGGTGTGTTGGCCACTGGTATAGAGACCTTTTATGGTCAGTTCTTCTTCAAGCGACTACTCTCTCTCGATTAAAGATAATGTTGCTTGAATGACGAAGACATAAGGATTTAACTCTCTTGAGACCATTAGGTCTTCGCTTTTTAGACTTGAAAATTTAAAGATTACACATATATAAGTGTTACTTAGAATATTTGGACGTCAGATTTTAGACTTGAAAATTTAAAGATTACAATATTTGGACGTCAGATTTTAGACTGAAAATTTAAAGATTACACATATAAATGTTGCTTAGAATATTTGGTCTGCCTTTAGAGTAACGAGAACCAACTATTTTATATGCAAATGTTTCTAATATGAGTAGTGCTATTTAGTACGAAGCAATTTGAAGAAGAAATACAAGAATGGATATTTGTCACTATTTTAGTGGTAAATTTTAAATTAATTTTAAATTTAACGTCCTTTTTATGGGGGTTGTGGTGATAATGGATGGTTGAGATCTATTCTTGTATTTCTTGTTTTTCCACTTTCTTATTAATAAGCATTTTCCTTCTAATATTGACAATCTTTTATCAATTCATGAGCTTACAAGAAAAAGAACAAAGAGATATTTTGTGTGTGCTGATAAACCTTAACATGTCGGATACTCTTCATAATCGTATTTTGATGGAACGAGAGGGTTATGCATTATTTGTTAAATTGGAATACGAGAATTTATCTTTTTCTTGTGATCATTGTGTGTTGGTCATACTATTGATTAATGTTGAAAGTTGAAATGTAAGAATGTTGAAAAGTCTTTAATTAAAGAATCTACAAGATTCGCGCCTAAAAAGTTTAAACAGACTATATCAGAAATGTTATAGTGAACGACATAGTGAATGATGACTCTGTAGATTTGAATAAAGTATGAAATTATATTTTTGAAAATGACATAGAGAAGGATGATTATATTGTGGTCATTCAGGAAGAGCATGTTAATGCTAATGAGGAACGTTTATCGTAAACAGGCTCTCTAATTGAAGAAGAAGAAAAATACTAGAGTTTATTAATGATTTGAATAAGAATTTGGTGATTGAGAAAGGCTTAACTGATGATAGAATGGAGCAACCTGATCTTGGCCCTATGGTTATGAAAAATAGTGGTAAGAACTTGGTGAGAGATCCCCGTAAAGGTTTGTATTTGGAAAAGAATAATAACTTGTTGGGATGATGAAAATGATCCTTATCCTTCTGCGCTGGTCTATACTATACAAAATTGGCTTTAGCCAAGTAAAAGTGTAGTGTAAGACATAAACACACTCAATCTAGAATGGTAATCAACACCTGAACCATATCGAGTAAACACACCACTCAATGAAAGTTATTTATTGAAATTTTAGAGGAGTAGGAAACCTTGATACTATGCTAGCTAATAAAAATATTTTTAATCAACAAAAGCCCGACTTGCTTTTGATTATCGAATCAATGATTTCTTATGCTCATTTTTCGAGTTAGTGTTTCAAACAAATCAGATATAAGAAATTTGCATTAAATTTCAGACACAATATTTCAAACATATGGACTTTTTGCAATAGATATGATCCCTTTGTGTTGAGTGTGTCTGAATAACAAGTAACTAATATAAGTTAATTGAACTAAATTAGTCATCGTAATTGTGTAAGCAAGTAATTTCCATGTGATTTGAAGATAGTTATGAAATGAACTTATCAATCTTCAACCGACCAATCTTGACACTTGGTGCAAGATAGGTGATTTCAATGTCAGTTATTTGTTCTCGTGAGAAATTTGGTAGATACTCTCAAAATAAAACTTCCACTGATGAAATTCTTAGTTGGACCAATCAAAATGATCTTGTGCATCTTGACACCATATGTAGCTATTACACTTCGATCAACGGGAGGAAACATGATGTTTACTATTCTCTTAGGCTTGACACAGTCATTTGTAATTAGAACACTGTCAATTGCTCCACTTTGATCAAGAGTCACTCAACCAATCACTTTATTATCCCTCACTATGACAATGGTATGTTTGGTATGGCTAGGTCAATTAAATTTATGAAGGTTTAGACTCTGGAGGATAGTTGCGGACAATTAACTACTAATAATTAGAATATTGGTGTAGTTGGTAGCTCTATATTTTTTTCTTTCTATGATGAGATTTCTTAAACTTATTCTTAAGAAATGAATCAGAGACTTTTGAAAATAGTCTTCTTAAATCGACTCAAGCTACTAATGAAGTTAACAGAATTCAAAGTTTAATTTATGATGCAGATTACAATGATGATCTTGGATTGAAGGGAAAAATGTTCAACTTTTTGTTAGATAAGGCATTGCATATGTATGACCAATTTTGTAGGAACAATGTAAGAAATAAGTGGTTTAAGGATGGAGATAGGAATACAAAACAATTTTACAACACAATTAAATTGATATATGATAGTAACAAAATCAAAATGTGCATGACCTTATTATTTTTAGGAAGGCATTGAATTAGATGATTATGTTATTAACTTCTGAAATTCAATTTAGACATAAGAAATTATTGCAATATAGACCTCTTGAACTTGTAAATTTTCAACTCAAAAACATCACTAAAATTATTGCAGGTAAATTGGTCATTTATTTCCTAAAATTGTTTTAAAACACAAAAGAGGCGTCATTAAGAGCAGACATATTTATGAGCGCACTAAATTACCTCTTAAGTTGCTAATTTATTGTAGAAGAAATCCTTTGGAGATAGCATGACTTTGAATATAGACATAAGAAAATCATTGGATACTTTAAATTGACATTATCTTACTAAAGTTCTTTTTAAATTTGACTTTCATATAAAAATTTGTCATTGGATTCCTTTGTTTTCCGCGACACTTAGTAGGCACTTATCTATGTTGGTGGATCATGGTAAGCTAATATGCATATCACTTTGTAATACATTCATTCCTAACACACTTTTTTGATATGACATTATGATATTCTACAAATCTATGAAAAAAAGGCTCGAGTCATTAACCATTTTCTTCAAGAATATGGTCAGAGTTCTGGTCAGCAGTTAGTTAGACTAAGTTTAAGTTTTATGGTGGATCTAATTTTGTATCTAGGATGAGACACACTGCATTATGCTTCGATTCATTGCAAGGCAGGCACCATTTAATATCTTGGAGTTTCTATATTAAAAAATAAACCTATAACTCCTCATTTTCAAATCATAACAGATAAAATATTGGTCAACCTAGCTACTATTGGTCAACCTAGCTACTTGGAAGGGCTTCATTCTTTCTATGAATGACATGGCTTAACTGGTTCAGTCAATCATACAAGGCATGCTTTTGTATAGTCATAGTATTTATGAATGACCAATCAATCTTCTTAGAAACTGGATTCCTGGATCATAATTTTTGCGTGGACATCTAGCATAGACAATAAAATGCTTATTACTATATCTTGGAAGGTTTTTTGTTCATCTTTGTCTGAAGGAAATCTTGATTTGAGAGACATTAAAAAAAACAAAGTTGCTTGTCTATCACTTTGTCGGAAGTTATTGATTACTAATAATTAATTACTTTTATGTTTATTAGTACATACTTCATGCAAAAAAATCAGTCATGCATCATATTTTTTTTCTCAATATGGTCTAACATTAAGCGTTATTTTTATTTTATGGGGAAACATATTAGATGGTGGGTTGGAAATGAGAAGGAGGTTGATTTATGGGCTGATAATTGGTGGCGATACAAAACTAAAGTTTTACACCTAGTATTGTTAGTGGATATTCAATTTATGCAAGGTAATAAAATCGACTCATTTATTCAGGACGTCAATTGGAACATCCCTCACTATGTTGGATCCTCAAATGATGAATACATTTGAAGATCAACTTTTAATTTGATAACACTATTGTTCATGAACTCATTTGGACAAATTCTACAAATGATGATCTACTCCCTCCGTCCCATATTATAAGCAAATTTCACCTTTTTAGATTCATTCAATAGTTAATGTTTCTAGTCTGTATATAGACAAGATACATTAATTATTGAATGAATCTAAAAAGGTGAAATTTGCTTATAATATGGAACAGAGTAGTATCTTTTAAAGATGCCTACAATTGTATCAGGAGGGATCAATTGAGCCTTTAGGACAAAACTAATTTGACATCCCTGCATACCTCCTGCTAAGTTATTGGTGACTTGAAAACTGATGCATAATATTATTGCAGCACAAGACAATTCGAATGGGGATGCATATGGTTTATAGGTGCTTTCTCTTCAATCATGATGAGAAAATGTAAACTACTTATTTCTTAGAAACAGGCACACCTTGCTTTTATGATAATGGATGAAGTGATTGTTTGACATGAATATTGGTAGAACTAGTTATGAAATTTTATTCAAACTTGTTGATAGAAGTTTGAGCTCTCAAATTTAGAATTTGATCATGATTCTCATCATAATAATTCTTTGAAAAAATTGACACATAAGAAAAGATATCGGGTTTCAAAATGATAAAATTGACTTTGACCGAGACATTCTTCATGTTAAATATGTGGTCTATATGACATCTACTTCTTTCAAGGGGCACGAGTATTGAGTTTACAACTATTAAATGTTTTAACATTAAATGTCAACCTCCTCCTCATACACTTATAATCATACAAGTTAATTGGTGTTTTGCTAATAATTATTTGATTAAGTGTAACATGAATGGAGTTTCAACTTATGGTGATATATTCAAATAATTTATGAAATTTATTTGGAGTTTTCTCAGCTAAGATTGGAGTTTGTACCTCTTTTTAAGCTTAATTGCATGTAATCGTATTTGCTATATGATATGCTAATATGAGGAATTAGATAAATTTTAGACTTGAAACTTGGCTCAATTTGACCATTCGTGCATTTTCCAATGTGAATATTGTCCATTAGCATTTTTTAATTATATGAAATAATACTTTATACACTATATATATTTCTTTAAATTTAAAATATTTTATATTTTAGAGAGAGAATACATGTACATATAAATTAGTCAATCTACTTTACCTAGAATTTTTACTTTATAAAATTAAATTATTTTACATTTATTGGCTTATCTGAAGATACTTTTAAAATTGGAAATTTCTGTCCCCACCTCCCTCTTTTCTTGGTCACCTCTGGTGAAAAACCCAAAATACCCTCACTTCGGAAATGCATTTTCGAAACGTTTATTTTTTTTCAAAATTTGTCTTATTTCGGAAATGCACTTCCGAAAATACGAAAAAAAGGTGTTTTCGGAGATGCATTTCCAAAAACACCCCTTTTTTGGGTTTTCGGAAATGCATTTCCGAAAACACCTTTTTTTTTGGAAGGGGGTGTCTTCGGATATACACTTCCGAATTTTTTTGGGGAGGGGGTGTCTTCGGATATACACTTCCGAAATATTCCAAGACCAAATTGGTCTTGGAATGTTTCGGATATACACTTCCGAAAGAATTCAATAATCTTTAAAAAATTAAAATCAAGGTGAATCAATACAATTAATAGGTATAAAATTAAGGTGAATCAATACAATTAATAGGTATAAAATTTCCTAAACAATTTTAAATTTAAAAATTATTTTACTAACTTATATAAATAAAAAACATCTTAATTTATAAGTAAATTTTGAATTATTTAAAATCAAATATAATATATAAATATAAATATAATATATATATTATAAATTAAAACACTCATTGTTTTAATTTTTATAATTATTATATAAATGTATAAATATATTTATAATTAATATATAATAATTATTATATAAATATATAATAATTTTTATAAATATATAATAATTATTATAATTATTATATAAATATATAAATATATAAATTAAAACACTCATTTTTTTTAATTATTTTTGTAAATATATAAATATATAATAATTATTATAAATATATAAATAAAAAATTATAACTCATTTTGTAAGTGAAATTATTTTAATTAATTTAATTAAAATTATTATAAATTTTAAAATATGAATCAAAATAGAAATATATAATAATTATTATTCATAACTCATAAATTATATCAGAATATATAATTATTATTATTCATTACTCATAAATTATATCAAATTTATGATAATTGAATTAATTAATATCCTAAAATTAATTTTTGGGAATTTTTTAGATTTTTTTTTGTTGTTTCGGAGATGCATCTCCGAATTAGTCAAAATCTCAATTTTTGGGATTTTTTCGGAAATGCACTTCCGAAGTCTGGAAAAATTTAGAAAAAAAAATATTTCGAAAATGCATTTCCGAAGCAGGGTAAAATGGGGTTTTCGCTGGGGGTGACCCCATAGGGAAGTGGGTAAAGAAAAAATCTTAAAATTTGCATATTTTTTACACGCATGAATGTGTAAAAATCTTAGTTAACATTTTATGCTTTTAAATTGGCTAATCCGTAGGTGTAAAAAATCATGGCAAATCTATTTTAATTTTATATTAGTCAAAAGATAAATTTTTTACACCTTAAAGTGGTTAGAAGATAAAACTATTTTAAGTAAATCCAGAAAATTTTAAAATCCATAAAAAAAATGAGGCAATCATTTTATAAACTTGAGATTGTTAAACAGTTCAATATGTAAGAATATTTAATAATTAAATATATAATATAACTTATGTGAAGAATATTCGTGCCCCTAAATGCTATGGGGTGGGGTGAGAATTTTTTTTTGTTATATATGAGACCTACACGTTACATATATGAAGTAGGAAATATTTTGCAACATAATTTTTTAATGAATGATCGGAATCAATGGCAATCATGTGTGGCATGTTTTCGGAGTCTTTTAACATATTGTGAGACACATATATAATACATGTGATATTATCCTCTTTTTCACATTCCAAAAACACAAAGTCATTTGAATAAATCATATTTATAAAAGTAACACCACCAAGAAGAGGAATTTTCGATTTGTTAGTGTTATATATTATATCAATTATCAATATATTGGTAATGTGTTAAACAGCTCGATAGATTCGGGATTCATGCAAAATATATCTCGAACATACTTTCCATCCTCACACCCTATATACTTAAAAGTATAGTGATGTTCATCCAATAGTTTCAACAACACTTGCATTTCAATTCTTGAACCTCTAATTGCCTTGTTAATTATGTGTCTAGCATTATATACTTGTTTAATATTTGAGATATTTTCGAATCTTTTCCGTTTCAAGATTCCAATCATGTTTTTCGGTTGAACCATGTTTATTGTCATCTCAACAACAATTTTCTTCTCTTTAGAATATAAATGAATGACATTCGGATGATCGACTAACTTGTGACTCAATCCATGATTATGAACACTGTAAATCATACTAAATGTTCAAACATTATTCGTCTTACGATACTTGTGCAACTTAAAATAACATCCACATTTTCTTGTTCTGGTGTCATCACACTTTAGCTTCCGGATAAGTTTTTTATATTCACCACTAATTTCGTATTTCATCATAACAAATGTATTTCTTCTATCATTTCTTCTATCAGAACCAGAATAAAAATTCAATTGAATTGTCTTATCAAACAAAATTATTGAATAAGGAAAGATTTTTTTAGTGTTTAAGGAAATATGTATGTTATGTGACTGCAATTTACATATCCATCAATTAGTTAAATATTAATACTCTACTTAGAAACAATTACACTAACAAGACTAATAGCACAATTGCAATTCTCAGTTTATCAAGACTGCCAACTATATACATTATCGCCAAATTGATTCACATGAGTCAATCAATTACATTGATGCCAAAGGAATAAATTAGAAAGAAAAATATCTTTATTTGTACCATTCATTGCCATCCAGTTAGTTATCCACAGTTTTTCTGGTTGATCTGCTTTTACTATTTATCTTCCTGCAATGCCCTGTTGGTACAAGATTCTGTTACAACAACCTTAAATTATGGAAGGTTGATCCAAGAAAATCCCAATAACATTCATGTCATGAAGGGACCAATACAATAATTATCAAGATGATGTCCATTGAGGTAGTACTCTTCCTGCAGGATTTGTAACAGTTACTTTATCTATTACGACATTTTCAATGTTGACACAGTCTAGGTCCTCATCAAGGCACCCGTGGAAATAATCCTCCTCTTCTTCTGAATCGGATATTACAACCTTTCTGATTTGTCTCTTTACCGTCCTTTTCTTGGAGGGACCGGTACTTTGGATTAAGACCTCATCATCCTCAGCATTTGAATCTGGGTCTCTATTTGCCGCTCGTCTTCTTTTGGCCGAATCAGTGCTGCCTTTGCCGCCACTGCTGTTTTTATCTGTATTGTAGTATTCGTGTATGGTATTCTCAATGGTTTCAAGTAACCGATCCCCATAATTGTTTACTTTAATCCTGTGTTATAGCAAAACGTCAATGAAAACAGGTTCAGTATCGTCAAGGACATTGTAATATTCCTAGAATGAACTTACTTGCCAATGCCATTGATATCAAGAAGTTCTTCCTTTGTTCTCGGTACTTTCTTGCTTATCTGCTGCAACGTAGCATTGCTAAATAGAAACAGCAACATATTAGATGCTTTAATACAAAGGGGTTAAAAGCTAAACTGATTCTTGTTAAAGAGAATAAAAATAATAACTTACCCAAATATGTGGTGAGCATAAACACCCTCTCCAGCTTCTCTACAGAGAGCTGTCCGCAACATCCGCAGAGCAGTGTACAACTTAGCTGATAGATTCTGAAATAGGTTTTTCATAAGTATAATCCTAACAGTTAGAAATTTTAATAAACCCGGAAAAAGAAAATCTTATACCAAGTCTACTTCGGTTTGAGGTTCGTCAGGGATATCAATGGGAAGATTCAGCTTCGTAGATGTCAGAGAACCTCTGGCTGGAGTTAAATCACATTTCAAGGGCTTTGATGCTTTCGCAGAAGACGGGAATCTGAAGGAAAAAAAAACAAGTTAAAGATGCCGCTGAGCAGAATATGAATAGATGAAAACATGCATGCAAAGTGAACTTGAGGCCAGAATAGGCTGAAATAGAAATTCAGGTGAAATTGAGATCAAGTTAAATATATCCGAGGCTTACAGCATCGACACCCTACTCTGGCAAATGATATCAGATTTTATATAAGCCGTCACAAACAAAAGTAAAACGAAATTTCATGTTAAGTTGTTTAACCAATGAGCATTGGCACCCTGATTCACAAATTTAAACATTAAATGGCTTGATCAGAAAGGCAAACCTCAATATAATTCTTTGCCCGCCAAACAATACATTACGGACCTTCTGCTCATTTACCTGAAAAACAAGTTAGAGAATTAGACAGCTCACAGTTACTGGGATATAATTGTGGAAAGTAACTAAGAAGCTATATCACACATTTGAAGCACAATAAGAAAACATGTATATTTTTAGAACAAAATTGCAGCATACAAAGATATTAAAGTAAACTGAGTCGGGTACCTTCAATACTGATGATACTGATCCATAAAAATCACTTTTCTTTACCTCCTCCGCAAGAAAATCCTCAACAACAAGATGATGCAATATACGGGAAGCCTCACCCTTGGCTAGATGCTTCCCGGCACCATGAAGGCGCACAGTCTCGTGTCGGTGTTTCTTGACCTAATTTTGATGTTGAAAATAAAATATTAAAGAAGATAAGTAAGGCTCTTAGCAAAAGAAAGAATAACAAAGAATGAAAAACAACAAATATGATAATGCTTATTGGCATACCATCTGGCTTAAGGAACCACGATAAACCTCTAATATATGAGATGCCGAGACCTTCTGTCCCGTTAGCTTAACGAGTTCAACCTAAACAGATGACAGTCAAAACTGAGAACAAGTAGACTCAAGTATTATAAACTAATAAAAATTCATGAAGTGGAAGGGTGAAAACAATATAAGGATAAAATATGATTCCAAACCAATTGCTTTGCCGTTTCGGTAACATCCTTCTCAATGAGACTTGTGACCTTCATGCAATTATCACATGTTTTCTGACAGGTTGAAGAATCAAACTTCTCCCCAAAATGAACGAGCTGAATAAAGCGCCGACAATCAACATCATTTTCACAATAACCGACCTGAGAAAGACCAAGAAGAAGATTTAGAAATAAATATTGCCATGTGTGTATAATGTAGTATTTGAAAGTACTTAAAAATATAGTACCATGCGCAAAAGGTTTTCGGTGTTTGTCTCCAGTAACCTTCCTGGATTCGCATTTAAACGACTGTATCCAGATGTCATGGGACTTTGCTCCACCGTACCTACGCTTAACATATGCTTAACTCGAATCTGTAAACATGAGATAAATCAAGATATAAGAAATAAAGGAAGGAGAATATACTCTAAGTTGTCCCTTGTTTCATATGATGCTGGCAAGTGATAAGAATGATATACTAGTTTCCGAAAAAGATACAAATTTATATTCAAGTAGTAGTGTTGTAATCAGTACTAACATAGTCACTGTAGCTATAATATAATACACAGGAAGCAGGCTGACCATCTCTACCAGCTCGTCCACATTCCTGAAAGGAAAAACATTGAAGTACATGTAAGCCGAAAGAATCAAAACCCATGTCTAATACATTCTTTGAAAATCTACGGGTACCTGATGATAACCTTCAATAGATTTTGGGAGGGAGTGATGGATTACAAAGCGGACATCAGGTTTGTTAATCCCTGAAACGTCAATTTTAAATATATTTCATTCAACTAATCAATGCAAAAAGAAGCTCCAAAGATGCAAACATACCCATTCCAAATGCAACAGTAGCGCAAATAATATTGATTTCATCTTTGCTCCATTGTTTTTGAACAAAAGAACGTTGAGCAGGATCCATATTCCCATGATAAAATGCACATTTATGCCCATATTCCTGAACAATGCACAAAACCAGATAATGAATTCAGAAGCCAAACAATTAGCTGTCACCTTTGCATTTACATAAAGAGTGCAGGAAGGTCACAAGAGTTTAGTCATGGTTTATCAAATCCCATAATCATGCAGAAACAATGAAACACATACAACAAAGAATGATGAAAGGGGAAAGATAGAGATAAAGAAAAGCTAGAACACACAAGAAAATCAGACTGTTCATCACATCAATCCTTTAAAACACTCGAACAGGTATGGAGCAGTGAGAAGATTAACCTGTAATTTTTCAGCAGCCTTTTCACAGTCCATTCGTGAAAGACAATAGATGATGCCGCATTCATCAAAATGATTTTCCTTAATAAATTTGTCAATATCCTCCAAACACTTTTTGGTCTTGGGAACAACAGAATACCTGCAAAGTTCAAATCAAACATGATTTATCCATTCAAGGTTTAGTAAAAGTTGGTATTTGTTTAACACACCGTAAATTTGGGCG
The DNA here is from genome assembly GCF_029867415.1 of Vicia villosa. Classification (NCBI taxonomy): domain Eukaryota; kingdom Viridiplantae; phylum Streptophyta; class Magnoliopsida; order Fabales; family Fabaceae; genus Vicia; species Vicia villosa. The sequence continues at coordinate 251,666,569 of NC_081180.1, forward strand.
ATTAAAACTTTGCCGAAAAACAATGCAGTTAACAAGACCGAGTGCTTGCACAACATCTTCTTTTACACTAGCTGTTGCTGTAGCTGTTAAAGCTAAAACAGGAGTATTTGGGAATTTTTGTTTCAATACACCAAGTCCCTGGGAGAATTAAAGAATTAATTACAATTTAAACAATATATCACATGATATTGCATCAATTGGAAAGGTATAAAAGCTCCAACCTGATAATCTGGTCTAAAATCATGCCCCCATTGACTCACACAGTGAGCCTCATCAATTACAATCCTTGAAAGCAACTCACGAAAATATAAACTCTCTAAGTGTCGCAGAAGATTATCACTTCTGCAGTCCGTATAAAATAAAAGTAGCGTTATGAAGTGAAAAATATGGTTCTTAAGCAAAAATGTGTGCATACCAAAAAAAAGTCAAAGAGCTATCAACAATGATACTAACCTGGCAATCTTTTCGGGTGTCACATATAACAACTTATATTTACAATAATCAGAATTAAGTTCTCTAAGAATCTCTTGTTGTTCAGTCCATTCCATGTTGGCACTTAAATAAGCAGCAGGTATGTTTGCCTTTTTGACAAAACAGAAGGAGCAAATAAGCAAACATGCATCTATGAGAAAAATACATGTAGAATAAAAGCATATCATTTGAAAATTACTAATACCTGCAATAGGTGCATTATTTGATCTTGAATAAGGGACACAAGAGGAGAAATTACTAATGTTATGCCTGGATTAATAAGAGCTGGTAGCTGCATCGAAAGACAGTACAAAGTTGTAAGGAGACGGAAATATCTAACTTTTCCATTACTGTGTAGGTATATAAAGAAACTAAATCAAATCAACATAGGATTGCAATACAACTTTGTAAGAACACAGTAATGTCTAACTTTTCCATTACTGTCAGAGGATTGCCATAAAATATTAACTTTGTAACAAAGAAACTAAATCATAATTCATAATGCCAGGGTGGTTTAGATATAATAACAAAAATGGACACAGATCCAGCACTAAAACCAGTTAAGTTGAATCTATAGACTACTTGTGAATGAGAAAGGAAGAAGGCTGTAACTCAAGACCTCTTGAAAAATCATATTACCTGATAGGTGAGACTTTTTCCTCCACCAGTGGGCATCAAAACAAAAACATCACATCCCTTCATCGTGGCATTAATAATCTCTCTTTGATTTGGGCGAAATGAGGGATTTCCAAATACTTTTTTATTATTAACCTGAAAGCAAGAAAAGAAAAATATATAAAACAATGATGAGTTGTATACAGTAGAATCTGGCAAAAATTCACTTTAAATACCTCTAATTCTCTAGTCCAAGAAAAATCACGACTGCTCCACTGTCTATCTCCACAGCCTTCACTATAATTAACATCAATAATCTTTGGGATGAATGGCTCTCTCTCTACTGGACCTGGCGGCATGCCAGACATGTCTGCAGAAAAGAACGAAGACTGGTACGATGGCTCATATGTCCCTTTCCCTATATAAGACTGGGCATCATATCCATTTGGTCCACTGTTGATGACATTTCGCTGGGGTGTTTCATACACAGAAGATGTAGGTGGTGCCATGGATCTAGCAAAATGTGACTTTTGTCTTTCTTCTTCAAGATTACTGGAATGAATATATTTTTCAAGCTGTTGAATTTGCTTATTCAGCTGTGACCTAGCATTAGCAACAAATTTTACTTTCAACCCAATTGATATTCAGTTCAAAACAGATAGAACAATTTTTTCCAAGTATAATAATGAAGCATAATAATAAAAGTAACTATGATGGAGCCTTTAGCAATTTTCTTGAATGCAGTATATATTTAAAAATGAAAATGCCATGGAGGGGAAATAATTCCAAGGTAAACGTAAAGGCACACCTGTCTTGGCGAAGCTTTTCTATCTGCACAGAACTGAGATTTTCAACATTGTCAAGCAGTTCATTAGAGATTGCAATAAGATTATCCTTAAATTCTTGCAAATGACTTGCTGCTTCGGGGCATAATCCTAACTGCATCCAGTTTCAAAATTAGGCATATCAATCTAACAAATGAGCAAGGCAAATCATGACACAAAAAAAACACATCCAATCAATACCTTGTATCCGTGGATGCAATCCAAGCACAGCTCGGGTGGCAAAAAAGTATCTCCCTGTCTGGCAAAGTTATCCTTATCTGGAGTTGGTACAATAGAAGGAAACTTGGACATCGGAGGTTGAGGAGTGCATGAGGACTGGTATTTCTCAACAATTTGGTCAACATCAATGCTCTAGAAGAGAGATAATGCATGAAATTAATGAAGAGAGAGACATTCTTATCTATATGGATGTAAACAGTTAAGACTTAACAAAAACTTGAGTAATGGACTTAGAAAAATAAATAAAAGAAAAGCAAAACAGAACAATCAGCAAACAAACGGGAATAAAAGGGCAGAATTGCAGTGTCAAAAGTGCGGAACAGTTTCAACTTCACAAAAAAGTTGGGCAACCTACATTACCTTCTAGTTCAATTATTCAATGTTAATTCATCGGCAAAGTCATAAATTTAAACTATCTTAACTAAAATTCCAAATCAAGTCAACTAAAAATTTAGTAAGCCCTTTGATGTTATAATTGGTTCCTTTAACCACATGAAAAACAAACATGTTTAACACCAAGACAGACTTTATACTATCGGTCTCCCAATTTGCCTGCCTTGTAACAAAGATCAAAATAAATTTGACCCAGTCAGATCAACCAAAGCACGCTAAATTACCTCGAGTATGTCATCATCATCAATATTAATATTATCAGCTACAAATTTTGTAGACTCTTTGGGTTGGCCTGTGTACTTTGCGTGATTGTTCACCGAACTATCTACAACCCGAGCAGTATGATTAATGACAGTTGGAGTTGTTGTAACATTAGAACGGTTAACCTTGTCATTCTCATAGTTTCCTTGTAAGGAAGCTACTGTCCTGTCATTGTGAAACTGAGAAGTAACTTTAACATGTTTTCCGGGTTGGACATAATTCTTGCTAGATATCTGTAGGCTTGGAAGCGCAAGCCAGGCCTATTGGAAATTGTTTCAAATGAAGTCAATGCCAAACAATAGAAGTTTAAAATACGAAAATCAAGCATTTATTTAAGTAATTCAGATTTTCAGATACCTTATCAGCCTGTGCTCTTTGTGAACTTGGAATATTTTGACTTTGTCGGAGTACAAACCTAATCGAAATTATGTGTGTGAGAGAGCAAGTTGAAATTGTGTTAGAAATAACTGGAATAGTAACAGTAGAGAAGATACCTGCTATTACCGGAACCGTCTACTGGTTTGTTAGTTGGGAGAGAAAAGAGGAAATTGGAGGTCAAAAACTTGGCCTGGGAAGAGAAATTGCGGTGAGCATTAGCGTGCTGCAACCAATTGAGCTGAGGAATCTGAACACCTTTGGATGAATTACTGTGAATATATATTCAACAAAAATTTCATTAATATTGTTATAATAATAATATAATTATGATAATCGGTAAAAATTGGAAAGCGAAAAAGGATTGAATGAGAAGAAGAAGAAGTGTTACCTTTGTTGCATGATTTGAATACGAAAAACAACGAAGCATTCGATTGGCGATTTGAGCGATTTGGAGAATGGAGAAGACGGAAAAGTTGAGGAAACCCTAGAAATGAGAAAAGCGAAGAGATTGAGAATGATAATGAGAGAGAAAGCGCGAATGATTGAACGTGAAGTGAAGAGAGGAAATGGAAGCAGTGAGTGAGTGAGTGAAGTGATGGATTCGGACGGAGAGGGAGATGGGTTGAAAATGTTCCGTTACCGTCGCATCTGAGTGGCGGGAACTACTTCCTCCAAAAATCAAACCTAAAATTTTCAATCTATTTTCATTTTATCTCGTTTACCATTCTAATTTTTTTTTATTTCAATTATCGAGTAATATTATATATATTTGATTCTTTGACATTTTTTGAATTTACTTAAACATTAACTAATTTGGAATGAATTGGATTGGAATATAATAAGTCTATTATAAATTATAAATATATATAAAAGTTAAAAGTATTTAGAAAAATCATGTATATCTTTTTATCTTTATTTTAAAACTTTTTTTATTTCTGAGTTAAAAGTGTCTAATTACACACTTGTTTCAATTAATTGTATTTGATATTTAATGTATTTGATATGTCACTTCAACAGTTTTTTTTATTATATTTCATTTTATTTAAATATCTTATTTTTTAAATTTATCACGCTTTAATATGTGGAAAACATAATTTCAAGTTCAAACTTAATTACTTGGACAGTGAAAAGTCTCAGAACATTTTCTTTCATAATCCTGTTACAAACTCTCTCTCTCTCTCTCTCTCCGTCCATCTTCATGTTCTTCTCCGTGTTACTTGCAAGTTTCATTAATGTAAGCACCTTCATCTTCTATTATTTGTGTTACTCATAGGTTGTTTTCCATCTTCCTTTCTTATTTGTTTGATATTTTTCCTATTTTGGCTAATGTTACGTTTTCCAAGTCATTATAAATCTATTAGAACAATCTATGGCACACGCCCGATTTCTTTTTATGTTGGCATTTTTCTCAGTTTTACTTGCTTTGGTTATATGTTCCTTCTACGTTTGATATTGTTGAATCTTCAGCTGACGTAATGTTCTTGCCGTGGTTGTTTTAGTTTTGAGAATAATATATGGCTCACCCTATTGAAGATGTTAAGGATATAAATTACTCAAAGGATTTATGGAAGATAGTTGTTCGGTGTAAACATTTATGGTCAATGACAAGTGCCTTTAACAAAGAGCATATATAGATGGTTTTGGTTGATTCAAAGGTATGAGAAATGAACGATAATGCTATGTTGCCTTCGCAATGTGCTTGTCTGTAATGATGTCGCTTTATATTTCATTTTTCTAGCGTGATATGATTCAAGTGATTGTCCCACCGTATTTGGTTTCGAAGCTCAAGTTTGAACTTGTTGTTGGATGTGCTTACATCATGCAAATTTTCAAGGTTTCTAATAATGATTTTTATTTTAAATTAACTACTCAATATAATAAGTTGGTATATTGTGGATCAACTTATGTTAAGAAATCAGAACTTATTGACATTCTTGTAAATTATCTCAACATACTTAATTTCGCATCCATAGTTGAGGGAAGGTTTCAATCTAATATGTTAGTTGGTAAGTTAATCTTATAGCTAATGTTATTTTTCGGCATATTCTGTAATTGTGTAAGATTCTTACCAGCGTTTGAAATATGTTGTTTGGTTAGATATTGTTGGAGAAGTTGCCGAAATTTCTCAGACCCAAATGAATGTCGATAACAACAAAAACAAGATTGTTTTTACAATAACTAATATGAGGTATGTTGTATGTTTGTCCATGATAACAAAATTTTAGTTCGTTTGATAGTTTTCTAATTAATAATTTAACTTATTAAGTGTACTTACCTATCTCTGGTTGTAGCAAATCTTTGGTACAATGTACTTTATAGGGCCAACTTGCTTGCTCAAGGTATTGTTGTTTACTATTTGTATTGTAGCAAATCTTTGTTGTTTACTATTTATGTAGCAAATTTTACTATTTGTATTTGCCTCTCCCTTAAACGCTTCTAAGCAATCCTGCTGAACCAGTAGTGCTTTCATCTTCAAGCGCCACAGGCTGAAATCATTCACTCTGGTGAACTTTTCAATCTCATACTTTGGTGAAGGCATCTTCTCCACGCTCACCGCACCAATTTATGTTGAATTCAATGCCAAGAACAAAGTATAAAACAATGGATGAATAAAGAACAAGGAAGAAGAAGAACACAAGAATTGGTTATCACTGTTATTCTTTTACTTTCTCTTAGAAAACAAGATTAAAAGTTTACAAGAATAACAAATAACCCCTCTCACCTTAAATTAAAATTTGTTGTGTACAATAACTAAATGAGAGACTAGTATGCTATTTATAATAATACCTAACATGCTAACTAATGAACTTTTTCCACAAGGCCCATTACATAAGCCAACTTAATAAACAAACTAACTTAACAAATTAGGGTTTAAACACTAAAACCTAATTTAACATGCTAACAACCCCAGCGTCTTCGACACAAGCATGTGAACAACCTTCGACTTCATGCTTAATCCTGTCGAACCAAGAAGCTACCCTTCGACCATACTAGAGTTCGATCTAATATCTCACATCAACTATAACTGATGTTAGCATTGTTGAGATTAATAAGCTAAAAGAAATGCAGTTTAGTTGTATTTTTGCATGGTCATATTCGTGTATTTAGTGTTGAAATCGAATTTGTGTCAACTCTTAATGTATTTTTTCCTTGCTAAACATGACAGTCTTAAAGGTTAATTGCCTTTGTTATCTTCTTCAAGCCTACAAGTTGAAGCCACCCGACACTTACAGTATTATGAGTTTGATAAGTTTGTATGGAAAGCCAAAATATTAAGTCTTGCTAAAATAACAAGTCTTCAGCATGTAAGATAGCTTTTAGTTTATCGTTAGTTTATGAAACAACGACATATAATTTACCTTTGTTTAGATTGTTGATATCATAGGAGACAACCTCTGTGATCATTGCCAAGTTGGAGAAAATTGAGGTCGGGCAAGCGGGATGATATTATGATTGATGTGTTGAGTGCACAAAAAGTGTGTATCTAAAATATGGAAAGTTGGTGTGTCATGTGAATCACATAACCGATGAATTGATACCAATGTATTGTGTATAAAAAGTTGTTATTATGACTGGTTCAACAAATGTCATCCATTATTGAAATTTATGGATGCAAAATTCTTAATATCACAATTGATGTAGGTATAAGCTTGAAGTTTTGGCAACTGACAGGAAATTTAAGGTCATATTCGTCTTTGGGATGCGATTGTGTGAAGTTAATTGGAAAGTCTACTCTCTAAATGAAAAGGGAGTTGAGAGAGGTAGTTAATGACAATATGTTCAACACTTATTTTTTATAGAATTTAAATTTAATAAAGGTGTTGGTATAAATTCAGGTCGGTGAAGATAGTCCCCTTGAACTCCCCTACGAACTTGATGCAATATTGAAAAAGGAGTTGGCCATTAGAGTTGTTTTGCAGCCAAAATATGGCAGACTTTATGTTATTGACTTCCAAAATTACGATGATTCTCGTAAAAAAAAAGGGACAGTTTCAAATCTGAAGAGGTAATCTTTGTGGACTTCTTCATTATATAACATTATGTACTCAGTTGTGTTTGAAGTAAGTGTTATAATATCATTTTGGCTTGGCAGCATACATCAAAGCTTCGAACCATCCCCAACAACAATGTCATTTTGTTGAAGCAGGCATAACAGCAAGCAAGAAAAGTTTTGGAAATATTCTTCCGGGATTTATCGTGTCCACAAATATGGTGGAATGTCATTCAACAGTTTCTATGGTTTTGAACTCGGGTTAAATTGAACAAAAGATAAAAAGATATAGACAGGAAAAAATAAACACATTCATAAAAGAGAAATAAATTATCAGGCATGCAAATATACTCACTCGTCTTAAACTTAAACTTATCGACCAGTTGCACTCAACCTACGATACTTGTCATTACCATCATGTGTCGCCCACATTAGCGTCCATCTCTGGAGCACCTACGAGATCAACTCACAACCAAGGTTACCTCTAACACAAAGCTGCGAGAACATCTGTATTCTCGTGTCGGCGATCTACCGTGCGCTGCTCGAACACGAAAGCATTAATCTTTGACAAACAAGTGATTGTCAACTCTAAATCTATCTTTAGAGTTTAGAGAATAACAAAAATCTATTCCTAATCAGAATTTGTGACGTTTATCTCTAAAGCAACACAAATCCTAAATATAAATGCAAAAATAGTAAGGAAGATAACAATAATGATTCGTAAAGCAAGTTTTATACAACGCCATTAGCGATAAATATATATAAGATTCGAGTAAATATACAAACAAAATCTAACACAAAAGACATAGACAGAGAAGAGATAAACCAAACATCTTGGGGGTTGTCAACTCCGATTGATGAGAAATCCATCTCCAGTCATCCAAGTGCACGACCTAGTGTTGTTTTCTAAGCTAATTCTTCCTAAGAACGAAGGTGATGAAGTTTGGGTAAAAAATCCCCCCAAAAACATAATCCTAAAATGTTACAAATGAAAGAATCTAAAGAGAAATTTACATAGGCTCGGTAAGCGAGCCACACTTATTACACAAAATATCTAGTACAGTAAAGATAATCTCGCTTAGCGAGATGACTTCGCTAAGTGAGCTCTGAAAACTCTACATCTCTATTTTTAGTTCATGGAAGCGCGCTTGGAGTCTGCTTAGCGAGCTTCTGCAGAATTTTCATTTTATTCCTCCAAAATTGAGAAATCGAAGTCGTGCCTTCGACACTTTATTCCTTGAGGCTCCGAGATGCATAAATACTTAGAAAACAAAGGAAAATCTATCAAACGGTACACAAAACGAATGAAAACTCAAGAATACGAATATTTACATAAAATTTTGGATTTTATTACAAAAAATATAAGAATATAATCGATAAGTGCCACAAATATATACTCAAAATAACGATATTTTGGCACATATCAAACTCTCCCTAACTTGAAACTTTGTTTGTCCTCAAACAATGTCAAATAACACAAAGAATCAAAAGTAATAAACCAAAGCATCGTGAATCAACAAGTTTAGAAAACCAAAAACAAATGCATGGCTCAATACAAAAACGTATACACAAAGTAAATACTTACCACTATCCTACAACGACAACACGTAAACGAAACAAATCTTAAGTACAAAAATCATGCTAACATTCTAAAACATTACAAGCTCACATCATGAATCACACCTAGCAAAAATTCATCAATGGATGAATAACACACAAAGGTGAAGGACTTTTAACACTCATCCAACAATCTTGCAAGCAAAAGATTAAACTATGCACTCATCCAAAAATCACATTGAAGATACAAAATCAAGAATCACAAGGGCTTTTCAAGGTTATGATTTGACTTGGTTAACAAATAACGGATAGGTTCTAAGGCTAATCGAAACAAAAACTTGCCTAAACCTAAGGGAGTGATCAATCCACCAAAGATTCAAACAACAAAATTTTGGTCAAACTTCTTTCTTATTTCAAGTTGTCACAACCAAAGCACCATACTTATTACCACAATTATTCCATACTCTTTTCTTTTTGTTTTTCAAAACTTTTTCACTTTTTTCTTTCTTTTTATTTTCTTTCTTTTCACATTTTTTTCCTTTTCTTTTCAATCTCATAGCAACTAACCACAAGTGTACAATCATTTTCTCCCCAACTTGAATTCAACCATATCATCATGTATACTCCCTACTTTCTAAGACAGGGTAAAAATTCATACCAAAAATCATGGTTGAGGGTTCAATAAAAAAAAAGAATCAACATCCATGCAAAAATGAAAACTAAACAGACAAAGATAAGCATTTAGCGAAAACAACATGGACATTGACAAAAAGCTCAAAGAGGTTAACAAATCCTCACACACTCACAAGGTAAAATGACTATTTGGCTAAGGTGGTTGTGCTCAAAATGAAACAAAATGCCTTGATCCTTTTCATGTTTTATTAAATCAACATACACAAAAGATTAAGCATAATAAAATCCAATTAAAACAAAGATTGTGGCCTCCAACATATATGAACAATGGAAAATTTCCTCACATTGATGGTTTGGAACTGAAGTGATTCAATCAACAAGCAAGTGATGCAAAAGAATGAATGACATGGTATTTTTACAAATGAAAAGTTTCCTAAACATGCTATGCCATAGAGCAATAATTGAGTACCTTAAATGGTACAACTTCAAAAACAATATCCTACCACACATCCGCAAGTTGAAACACTCAAGTTTTGAAAAATCACCTAAAAAATCTTCAATTACCGGATCAAAATTTGAGTCCAAACAACCAACAAAAGAATTAGAAAAATAAAACTAGTATCTACTACTAAATAACCTTGGTGAGAGTGTGAAAAAGGAGTGAACCAAGTGGAATAGGAACCCCACTGATACAAAGCAAGAAAACTGAATTTTTCTGTGCTCGCTAAGCAAGCTAGACCTTGCTAAGCGATGATAGTAAAACTCAGAAAAACCATAACAGAATTTGGTGTTTCAGCTCTCTCTACTTCACCCAAATACCTCTTAAACGTAAAAATAAATAAAATTTACAACCGTTGGAATGCCTCCCAACAAGCGCTTGTTTTGCGTCGTTAGCTCGACGCCTTTATTGTTTCAGTGTTTGGCAAGTAACCTCCTCTTGTCACGCCATGGTGACGTCTCACCACACAAACCTAAAGAAAGTGTCCTAACCAACCACTCAACCAACGTTACGGGTACAAATATATACAACGATTATACGAACATGAAAGAAAACACAAGTTTACTATTATGTACACAAACACATATGCACAAGTGTGGAACACATACAACTATTATCATACAAAAAGATAAAAGTTGGTGAATGTTGGATACGCAAGTTGAAAAGTGAAGATTTGTAATTAAAGAGCTAATCTGAGATCAACATGTTTCACCAACATTCACCAACAAAAGTATACTTATATGTAACATATACAAGTAAACATGTATATATATATATATATATATATATATATATATATATATATATATATATATATATATATATATATATATATATATATATATATATATATATATATATATATCCACACACGTGAAACTATACAATATATATGTTATATACAAAGCTCAAAACCACGAAAACTATTGTGATGCAATTCAAACAACCATCCCCAACAACAACGCCATTTTGTTGAAGCAGGCATAGCGACAAGCAACAAAAGTTTTGGAAATATTCTTCTGGGATTTATCGTATCCACAGAGATGGTGGAATGCCATTCACAAGTTTATATGGTTTCGAACTCGGGTTAAATTGAACAAAAGATAAAAAGATTTATACTGGAAAAAATAAACATATTCTTCAAAGAGAAATAACTTATCAAGCATGCAAATATACTCACTCGTCTCAGACTTAAACTTAAACTTATTGACCAGTTGCACTCAACCTACGATACTCTTCATTACCATCACGTGTCTCTCACATCAGCGTCCATCTCTGGAGCACCTATAAGATCAACTTACAACCAAGGTAATCTCTAACGCAAAGCTGCGAGAACATCCGTATTCTCGCGTCGGCGATATCTCGCACGCCTCTTTAACACAAAAGCATTAAGCTTCAACACACAAGTGATTGTCAGCTCTAAATATATCTCTAGAGTTTAGAAAATAACACAAATCTATCCCTAATCAGATTCTGTGAAGTTTATCTTTAAAGCAACACAAATCCTTAACATAAATGCAAAAAGATTAAGGAAGATAACAATAACGATTCATAAAGCAAGTTTTATATAATTCCACGAGCGATAAATATACATAAGATTTGAGTAAATATACACACAAAACCCAACACAAAAGACAACACAAAACCCAACACAAAAAACATCTCGCGGGTAGTCAACTCCTATTGATGAGAAATCCATCTCCGATCATCCAAGTGCATGACCCAGTGTTATTTTCTAAGCTAATTCTTCCTAAGAATGAAGGTGATGAAGTTACAAAAGTTGTGAAGTTAATCATCAAGTTATATCTTAGCAAAATGGTTAAAATGATGTGGTTAATTTGATGTCAGTGTGAGAATTATGCAGTAAATTTTTGTGACCATTGCTATGACACGATCATAAAAAACGTGTCAATTATATGATGTGCATGTTGTAATTATTATTGTTTGTAGATTCCAACTACTTTACGTTAACTTTGATGTGCACAACAATTTAATATATATGTGATAAAATCAGAAGGGGCTCATAACAATAGATAATGGTAGTAATGAAAATTTGCACAACAACAAATCATCACCATTTTCTGCACAATCTTGTAAATTTTGTGTGGTTTTTTCTACAACTTGGGACCACCATTTGCAGCTTTGTAGATTAGTTAGTTTATTGAAACATTAGAAAGCAACAAAACGACCGCCATTAAAGAATTAAAACACAGAAAACTAAAATCTAAATCACAAATCATAACACCATAAATGATAAACATTACGAAGAAGAATATAAAACACATAATAAACTACCACCAATGATAAACCATCAAATCATAAACAACGTAAATATATCACAGTATTATCATAAAGTAATCATTCAAATATATCACATGTGAATTGAAATGTTAACCATTTGAAAAGTTGACTGATTTTGTTTTTCTAAATAGATGTTCATATAACATTGTGAACGTGATTTAAGCACCAACATCCAAATTTTCATTTTTGACATCTCTGCGACCTTAAAATAAACAATTATTATTAAAACATCAACAATAAATAACAATCAATCTTTAAAATAGGAAGAGAAATGCTATCAAGTGTATTTATCATATATGATGAAATATGAACCTTTATGAAAACTGGTTGTTGAGCTTCATCATTCCTACATGATAAAGTAAGTGAGCCAGTGCGCAATAGTTATATATATATATATATGTGTGTGTGTGTGTGTGTGTGTGTGTGTGTGTGTGTGTGTGTGTGTGTGTGTGTGTGTGTGTGTGTGAAAAAATCAACAGGGACTTATAATAATAGATAATGGTAATAATGGAAATACTCATAACAATAAATCATCACCATTTTCCGCACAATCTTGATAATTCTACGTGGTTTTTTCTTGTAACTTGGGACCACCATTTGCAGCTCTGTAGATTGCAGTGGCGGAGCCAGAAAAATTATAGAGCCCGGGCAAAAATTTAAGAACCGCAGATTCACATTGTATATAATATATAAATAGTCATCAATCAAAATAAAAGAGACTCGTCACTCTGTCAACAAAAAAAATGTTTAAAACAAAAGAAATAAACATAAACTTACAATACCGAGTTAAATAAAATTGCGAGGCAAGTGTCCTTTCCGAGTCTTCTTTGCGGTGAATGTTCGAATAATATCAATATCATCAAGTGACTTGAATATTTCCCGCTCAGTGTAACATACCATCAAGTTGTTGAACCATACATCGTTGATCTTATTGCGCAATTTAGACTTGATAATCTTCATTGCTGAAAAAGCTCTTTCAACGGATGCTGTCGACACCGACAATATCAAAGATAACTCAATAAGTTTATAAACCAATGGAAATACCGAATGTTTCTCAGTTTGAACCATCTTCATAGCCAAACTTTGAACATCTTCACAAGTGGAAAATGAAGCATTTCTTCTCACTTGAAGCACATAAGTTTCAAGTTGATCCCTAATTATTCCTCGGTCGTCATCAGAAAAGTCTGCATGATAAATATTAGCAAGACGAGCAAGTTTATCAACATCAAACTTGGAGAAAGAGTTCTTCGGTTCGAGACATGAGAAGCAATCAAGTATCATGTTACTTCCTTCACTAAAGCGGTGATCCATCTCCACACATATTTTATCAATAGCAACATAAAAAATTTCTGCACGGTAATGATGAAGATTAGTGATAGTCCTCCCTTCTGCTATTGAACGACCCCGAACCGGTATTTTGTCATCCATATTTGGTACCGGAATACTTTTAGCAACACAAAGTCCTTGGACATCAGTAAAAAAATTATTCCAACCATTCTCTCTCATTGTGCTCAACCGAGCTTTGACAACGTCAACTAACTCCATGGCATTCACAATATTAAGATCTTATCTTTGCAATACATTTGAAAGCTCATTTGTAATACCAAACAACTTTAACATTAACATTAACCTTAAAATAAAAGCAAATGTAAAGCTCTCCATTTTTTCTATCAAACCTGCTGCTTGAGATGGTCCACGTCCATCTTCATCAACCATACTAAGCTCATTTGCAATTTTTTTAGTTTAACATTAATTTGTTCCGTGGGTGCATATACATAACTTATATTTAACATTGTTTAAACGGCTCCGTAAATGCACCTACGAAACCATTCAACGTTAAATAAAAAAATATTTTCCTAGATACACTCCGGAAACGAAGGCAAAAATGAAATTTTGCCACGTACCTAAAAGTATTATGTGGTGAACTGAGACTAGGGATGACAATGGATACCTGGACACGGATACTAGTCTCCTGCTATTTGCCCCATTTAATAAATATGATATTCATACCTACCCATACTCGTGTGAGTATCCGCCAAATGGGTATTTGTAGCAACCTGCCTAAAAAAATAAAGTTTTTAGAGTCGCCACCTATTCTGAAGGGCGAATAGGAAACCCTACGCAGTATAGAGATCGGGGTAAGATACTATATTCAGGTCGAGGGAAGGTGTTAGGCACCCTCAACCCTTTTTTAAAGGCTAACATTTCAAAGATAAAGGTTTATGTCAAAGTTTATAGCTAAGGAATTGAATAGGGGGAAAATTGAGATTTTAGGGAGGGGGACTCGCCTTGTTGCCAAGTGCCTACGTATCTCCTTATGGAGAATCAGAGTCAACGTAGTTCGGGGGACGGGTTGTATGCCCTTTGAGTTTGAAATTTGATTTGAAGATGGTTTAAAGGCTTTTTGATTGGCCCAATCGTAGTTTTTTTGAATAAGGATAAAAATCCCCATATTTGATTTGTTTTGAATATTTTGGGCGCACAACCCTGATTTAACTTTGTACTATTAACCGCAACGATCAATAGATTCGATCGCCATAGTTAACAGATTGGAAATTATATCGTTACCAATTTTAATCAATTAATTTGATTAGTACTAATAACGAATTAGGATATTTTTTATGAATTTATAATAATTAGTTTGTATCGTTACCCCTCGTAATCGATTTATTCGATTAAAAAGAATAACGAATTAGGATTAGAAAAAAAGACGAGGTTAATCATCACCACTAATAAGATAGTTGCAACCATTTAACCAAATATAATTTAATTGCATTTTAATTAAATAATATTTTAATTAAAATTATTATTGACCATAGCGATTAATTGATTTAATCGGCACGAACAACAAATTAGAACTTTTAATATGAATATCATATAATAATCTATTTATAAAAAATAATTATTATATAAATAATATATTAAAGGGAATTAATTAAAACATATAATTAATTAAAATTAATTTAGTTTATTAGGGTTTTGATTCAGTGTGATTGTCACTAGGGCGCATGGTATAGAGACTAAATCTGGGGCGTATGATCTAAGCCGAGATGTAGGATTATTGGTCAGATTAAGAGGGATTATGGTACTCTTTTCAGACGCGCGTGCATTGATCAAGGATAAGCTTCTTATGAAAAAATAATGTTGGAGGGAGGGTTCAAACCTGTGACCCTCCACTCCCATGTGCGCTTGTTTACCGCTAGACCAAACGCGCTGGATTGTTTAATAGACGCTTGCATAGGATAAAATATGAAACAAGAGAATCAAATGGAAAAAAAACGCGCGCGAATTCAAACGCACGAACCAGACGATGACAGCGCGTCATCTTCCCCAAAGCACCTGCAAAAACTCTAATTTTGTTTGCTACGATTTTGCTATACAATATTTCGTAGCTATTAGACCTGTAAAATAGCGATTAGGCCCTCCACCCACATAAATGTTTCGCACCCCTCCAGAATCACTCGTATCAACCTCGTGAATGCACATATGCCCTCAATTTGACCCAATTTACTCCTAACGCAAAGCCCCTAATTAAACCTTAGAAAACTCACATCAGGCATTAATGGCAAAACACAATTAAAGCATGCAAACTCCACGAAACAAGTCCAGAAACGATCGAAGCATTGAACCAAACAATAATATGCAATTAGATTCTAATGTAGATGCTTGTATTGTCCAGATCGAAGAGGTTTTGGAAGTGACTTACCTTGGCAAATATGAGGCAATTCTGGGGGTGTTGAAGCAGAGTAGCGATCCCAATAGCTTCAGAATCCCTTGATGAATCTGTTGCAATGCCTGAATCTTCTTGAAAGCCTCCAATTCCTTGAAATCGAATTTGAGTTCTTGGAGCTTTTTTTTGTTCTTGCACTCTTGCCTCTGGTCCCAATCTTTCGTCCCCTATTCCATTGGTTTGCCTTTACTACTTATAGGGAAGGGAATTAGGTTAACAAAGATAGTCCAAAGCCCTTCCAATCCAATCTTGTAGATTTGAGAGATTTGATTTATTTCTTGAATGGAAACTTTCTTTTCTTGCCAAAATTATATCAATCCCCTTCTAATCAAGTTGTGCACGAAAATTGGGATATATTTGATCATTAATGTTGATTGGAAATCACCAAAATATATTTTCTACCAAAATATTTGATTTCCCATTTTTCTAAATCATTAAAAATCAATTTTAAATGAAATAAAATGGTATAAAGTCAAATAAAAATGATATTATTCATGGCATGTGCTTTGGATAACTTATGGGCCAAGTTTAAGTCATAAAAGTATGGGCCTATTTGCAAGAAATCCAATTTGAACCTTCTTATTTCACATTTTGCCTCCAAAAATCACCCAACTTTGATCAATCATATCTCACTCAATTTTTAAGCTATGAGGGAGTTCTAAGACTTTTTGGAAACCTCAAGAGGTCCTCTATAAGCCACTTTGGAATATATTTTTCATTTGGAGCTTTTATCTTGATCATATCTCCTTTGAAAAAAAACTACTTTTGAAGGATGCTTGAAAAGGACCTGTAATCTTTTGCACCATACCTCTCAAATGAAGCACTTCTAGCCCTGGCTTGTGAGAGGCAAAGTTGTAGAGAATCCAATGTCCTTCAAAATAGGATTTGAGTGGGGAATTTTTGATGTTCCATGTGAAAGTTATGTCCGGTCAAAGTTGGGTTGACTTTCTCCTAAGAAACCCTAATTTGAACCTTTTTGTATTTGTTCATCTCTGAGTTTCTATTAGTGGAATCATGATCATTCTTTGATCAAATGATGGTTATGCACCTCTATACTTGATGTTTGTCCAATGAGCATAGGTTTGAATCATGCTTTGGTTATAGTTGACCTTTAGGTTTGGATCAGTTGACTGTGGATCTTGGGATTGTTTGAGCAAAGCTTTGGAATTGAATCTTGAACTTTGAATCATTGTAAATGGAATATGGAAGGCAAATTTTGGGGTATGACAGTATCCATGGATTTTAAGATATCCACGAGTATTAACGGATATCCATAAATATTATTATTTAAATATTTTTTAAAGAAAATATATAATAATTTGTTTTATTTATATTAAAGACAAAAAATATTTTTAAATTCAACCCATAATGATAATAACAAAACTCAACCAGATTCATTTTATTTCTTCTTTTATTAAGTAAATAAATTTAACAAAATAATAATAATTACATATTCAACTAAAAATAATTTTAATAATATAATAATAATAAGAATAACTTTATATTAAACAAATTAATATTTAATTAATTTTATTAATTATAATAGATATAAATATTCACCGATACGAATATCATCAAATTCATATTTGTATTCGTAAAAAATAAATAATTCGAATATAAGTTTTTTTTTTTTCATCCCTAATTGAGATATGACTCATTCTATATCATCTAACTATATTAAATCCTTTGGTAAAAAAAAAAAACTATATTAAATGATTATTGTCAATTAAAATAAGAATGAGGTAGTGTTAAAAGAAAATTTGACTAAAGTGACATAGTACAACGAACTCAACTTATCATGCATCCACTTTAATTTAATGTGACCGGGCAGGAAGGGAGTTTGCATGCGTGAATTGAATTTGAAGTTTATGGCCACCGCTCACTTCCTCTGTTTCCATCTTCATCCTCAGGTAAAGTAAACCCACTTCATCCTCTTTTCACCTTTGAATTTCAACTTTTTCACCATTTTTCTTCTCGCTCTCCCAGATTACTCCGCCGCTACTATCTAAACCTGTCGTCAAGAATTTTTGGAATTGCAACACCGATTCAACCAATCGTCCAACTTCTCATTTTCTCAAAATGCAATTCCAACCTAATTCAACTTCAATTTCAACTCCAACTCCTATTATCTCTCAATCTCAACTCAACAAAATTCCACATGTGCTCACTGTCGCCGGTTCTGATTCCGGTTCCGGTGCCGGAATTCAAGCTGATCTCAAAACCTGTGCTGCTCGTAGGGTTTACTGTTCCACTGTTATCACTGCTGTTACTTCACAGAACACTCTCGGAGTTCAGGTCACTTCTCTTTCTCACCGATTCTTTTTCATTTTCTTTTTCATCATTACTATTTCTCAATTCTGTTGCAATTGTTAGGGTGTTCATGTGGTGCCTGAAGATTTTGTTGCACAGCAGTTAAACTCTGTGCTATCTGATATGAATGTCGATGTGGTTAGTCTTTTAATTATATACTTATTAACACAGACACCGGAAACACACGATACTGACACACTGACACTTCCACGTCGACGCTGATAATAATATGAAAAATAAATTAATTAAATGTGATCACAAGTGTCGGTGTTGGTTTCGGACACTAACACTGACAAAACTATTTTCAGAGGTGACGGTGTTACAGAGGTTAATACTTAATACTGGTCAATGATAGTTTTTCCTTTTCTGAATGAAGTATGCTATGTTTCTAGGTAAAAACAGGTATGCTACCTTCTCTTAGTGTGGTGAAGGTTCTTTGTCAGAGTCTTAAGAAGTTTCCTGTCAAAGGTATTCTTCACTTGAACGAAAGTTTCTATTATGTTTATTCATTTGCGAATTTGTGATTGGAGTGACTTATGTGATGGATTTGTTTTTGTTGAAGGAAGCTCTTGTGGTTGATCCTGTAATGGTGTCTACTAGTGGAGACATACTTGCCAGTTCTTCTGTTCTTGCTGGATTTCGGTATGAACTTTTGGTTTTGAACCTGAACTATGCTGCATCTGTATGGCATTAATTTTTTTTATACTCTTCAGTCTTTATGATAGAGATAGGGGTTGTAATGTGAAGCCGAAAGTGTGGAGGGTCTATGTGAGGAAGAATAAAAAAGGAAATGATGAGGTGTCAACCAATGTAACTGAGTTTCCTTACTTGTGAGTAAGGGGAAAAGAGAATCTATTTTATTAAAGAGGGAGGGGGGAAGAGAGGTGTATCCAGAAAGTTTGTTAAATTTGTTTAGGAAGAGAGCCCCTGTTTCTCTGAAGGAGCACTGCTCTTGGAAGCTTGGGAATATTCATTCCTTTGCTGAATTTATCCTTAAATCAAGATTACACCCCCTTTGCACTCCATTATTGTTTCTGTATTTTACCGTGTCTTCTATTTTCCTATTACATCACAGCTTGATTTAAATACTATTCACTATTAGAGATCCTCTGGTTGTGTAGTCTTCTTATGCATAGTTTTTTTCCAACAGTTTCTGTCTGCTGATGTTATTGTTTTTAACGGAATGCTATAATATTATGTTTAAAAGTTAGTTTTATTTTCACTCTCGATCGTACAACACTAGATACATGGATATTTGATAGAAATAATTTTTTATTAATAAAACTGTAGAGTATTGATTGTGCTTATATCTGTGTTTCTGAATGCAGGGAGGAGCTGCTTCCCATGGCTGATATTGTAACTCCAAATATTAAAGAGGCGTCAGCTTTACTTGGTGATGTGCCAATGAATTCAGTTTCTGACATGCGTACTGCTGCAAAATTGTTACATGATTTGGGTCCTAGGTTTGTTGCTGTTTAATGTATTGTAGTTTTTAGTTGTAGTCAATCTAAATCATGTTTTATAATCATCAGAGAAACCTCTCCAACAGAAGGCACTGCATTTTATACAAATCTCATAGAAAGCATAAGTTCTAATGATGAAGTTTGATAATCTCTAGGAAATAGTGTGGTTGTTTGATTCAATATCTACCATGGTCCGATTGACCCGAGAAGTACTTTTTGGGTGTTGTTTATATTGAGCCGCTCATAGTGCACTGTTGTTTATAATGGTGCTGACTAATTGTGTTTGCTTTATATTAGCAGAGATTTCTGCTGGTGTTGTATGTTCAAGTGTGATTGATTGTATGAACAGATGCCACAAAATTAATTTTTTAAAGACTCCCAACTTGAGAGTACTGTGTTTTTACATATAATCAATTTTCATTGCAGGAACGTACTTGTCAAAGGCGGGGATCTCCCTAATTCTTCAGACGCTATTGATGTATTTTTTGATGGTAAGATTAAAGTCTTTAATTCTCGAGACACAATAGCCAAAGGAAATCTCCGTAATGTAAACAACTTTTTTGTTTTACTAATTGTTATGAATATCCCAATCTATATTAAAAATGAACTCCATTTCCCGGTCTTGCGTTTTGCAGGTCAGGAATTCTACGAGCTTTCTTCACCGCGTGTAAATACTCGCAATACTCATGGCACTGGATGTACTTTGGCATCATGCATTGCAGCAGAGCTGGCAAAAGGTTCATCAATGCTTTCAGCGGTCAAGGTTTGTTCAGTTGTCTCAATTCTCTTAAATATTGGAGGACCTAATTTTCAATGATCATTATTCTTCTCTCTCCTAGTTACTTTAAAAATACTTTAGAGTAGAGCAAATGAAAGTAAAAAAATAGAATGTATTATCGTTCTAACACTTGCACATATATGGACTCTGGCAGATAGCTAAACGTTTTGTCGAGTCTGCTTTAGATTATAGCAGAGACTTGGTTATAGGAAATGGAGCCCAAGGCCCTTTTGACCATTTTTTGGCATTTAAGAATATCAGCCAGAACTCTCGTAGGCAGGATAGGTTCAATCCCAATGACTTATTTCTATACGCCGTAACGGATTCACGCATGAATAGGAAGTGGGGCCGTTCTATTGCTGAAGCAGTTAAGGCGGCCGTAGAAGGGGGTGCTACCATCGTCCAAATAAGGTTTGTTACATGTTCTTTTTTTTAGTATACTGATAGTTGTGATGCATAGTCAATATTTGACTTAGTTTTTCATATTTTCTTCTCTTATGTCCCCTCCCCCACTTAAAAAAAAGCATAGTGCAGAGTCAGATGCTCAATTTCTGGCCTAATTAGTTGAACTTCAGTTGACAATATTACACCAAACATCCTTTACTACTATTGTGGGTCCATATTTCTTTTTTCATCTATGCTCCCTCCCTAAAGTGTATGCTATATCCTACTTGTTTCTTGCTAAGGATACCTGTCTTATATTTCATTTGTATTACTGCATATGCATCTTGTTGGAAGTAAGTTATGCAAACTGTTAAGAAGTGTGGTTAGGCCTAACTCAACCCTACAAAACCGGCTTGTAGGGTGAGGATTGCCCCCACTTATAAGGACATGTTCAGGCCATATATTGTCCAATGTGGGACTCTTAACACACCCCCTCACGTCCAGGACTAGACAACTGGAGCGTGGAAATAAATGGTGGGTGGCCCGATAACGGAAACCATGGAAGGTGGCCCACCGGATCTTAAACGATGCTCTTGATACCATGTTAAGAAATGTGGTTGGGCCTAACTCAACCCTACAAAACCGGCTTGTAGGGTGAGGATTGCCCCCACTTATAAGGACATGTTCAGGCCATATATTGTCCAATGTGGGACTCTTAACACAAACTTCACTGTGGTGCTGTCTGTAACTTTTTGAAATCAACTATGGTAGTAACCATGTTCTCTGTCTGTAACTATTTGAAATCAACTATGGTAGTAACCATGTTCTCTGTCTGTAACTATTTGAAATCAACTATGGTAGTAATCATGTTCTCATCCTCTTCCTTTGGTTTTATCTTAACTAGCCTTAACCAAACTATCTCTTGTTGGCCATTTAATCTCGTCTCTTGCTTGGAAAAATATATTGTCTCATAGTTGAAGTAATGTTAGACTATCCTTTAAAGGAAAGCAATCCCATGTGACAATAATTCCTTTTTTTCTTGATTACCAAATCATATAGTGAATTCTCATATCACCGAATTACTTGACCAATGCCTTGTAATTCATATTGCTTTTTTTCCACTTGTATTTCTCTTCCAGGGAAAAGGACGTTGAGACACGGGACTTTGTTGATGCTGCCAAAGTATGCCTTGAAATATGTCGATCGTATGGAGTACCTCTGCTCATAAACGACCGTATAGATGTGGCCCTTGCTTGTGATGCAGATGGTGTTCATATTGGCCAGTCTGACATGTCTGCACATCTTGCCAGAACTCTCCTTGGTCCTGAAAAGATAATTGGAGTATCATGCAAGACACCAGAACAAGCACATCAAGCATGGATAGATGGTGCTGATTACATTGGCAGTGGTGGTGTATATCCCACCAATACAAAGGCTAACAATCGTACTATAGGCTTAGACGGGTTGAAAGAGGTATGCAAGGCCTCTAAATTGCCTGTTGTTGCAATTGGTGGCATTGGTATGTCAAATGCAGGCGCTGTAATGAAACTCGGTGTACCAAGTCTCAAAGGGGTTGCTGTTGTGTCTGCTCTATTTGATAGGGAATGCATTTTGACTGAGACAAGAAACTTGCACGCCGTAATTAGTGAGGCAGCATTGTTGCCACAGTGAACAAACTGCAGTGCAAGAGGAATTTAATTTTATTAAAGGAGTGCTTAGTGAAGAGTCCTAATTGTTTTCATCTTCAATGGAAATGCAAAATTTCAGAAGATTCTTTGCAGACCATGCTAAACTTGTAAATGCAAATTTTGAATAAAATGAATGTGTAATGCTCAATACCTGGGCTGTACAACATCATCTTTGGTTGTCCATAGGTTTGCCTATGTTCAGTACATGCTTGAATCATAGCAAGAATTGGTGTTCAGGGACTTAGTTACAAGATTACGCATATTCGACCATAAAAAAACAGTTAAGGGATGAAAAGTGAAAACAAAACCTGGCTTTCTTTACCATACAAAAAAAAGCATACAAAGAAGAATATGATGGAGCACAAAAAATATAACTTAATACTTATAATATAGTCACAACTAACAAACTTGTACAATGTTTAAAATAATTTACAGCCTTTATTTAAATATTATGTTCTATGAAGAAAACTGAATTTTATACATGAGAACAAAACACACCTACCCTAATTGAACTTAACCAAAGAGCAAGGGAAACCAATAATCTATTACTCTATCTAAAAATAAACATTTCTTTGTTATTAGTTGAAATTGAATTCTCCACTTTCTTGCACCTCCTTGACTCTCTTTTCATATTCATCTTCTTCCACCTCAGCCTCAGCTTCTTTTGCTTCATCGTCGTCTTCTACTCCTCCCCAGCCAAACCCTCCAATCGACCTAGACACTTGAGGCGGGGATTTAGCTTCCTCAACAATACTCATAATGTCTTCAATGCTCTGAAGAGAATAAGTTGGATTTTCTTTTTTGTAGTAAACAGCTTGAGCCATTTCGGTCAATTCTCGTGGCAAGTTCTTCAAAAACCACGGATGAGACTTGATTTCCTTAATGCTGATTCTCTGCAGTAAATCAAAACACACAACAACATCTTCATATATAAACACAAATAACTCTATAGTTCTGTTAAACAACATCGGCTGTGCATACCCTAGCTGGACTTGCCACGAAAATGTGAGACAGCAGATGTTTACAATCTTCAGATATGTGAACATAATCCGGAATCTTGTATTGAATAGCCATAATTTTCTGTATATGAATATAAGAGTCAGAAAGAATACATGTTTTATAAACCTATATATTAAGATGATGGCAAGAAGATTACATTAATGGTTTTCCTGAAATTCTTGGGATCATCTTGGTCCTCAAATGGATATGCTCCCACCAGCATTACATAAAGAGTCACTCCACATGACCATACATCTGCCAACTGAACAGGGATTCAAAAACAATACAGAAGAACTAAGAAAATGAGAACATTGTTAATGCCACAAAAACATCATAGAAGAACTACTAAGAAGAGAACATAATTATCGCCAAAGAAACAGAACAGAAGAACTAAGAAAATGAGAATATCATTTAACATATACAACACGAAAAGTATCTTTGTTGAACCCTCCTTACACATTTTAAATCTTATTCGATGCAAGAAGCTGAACTATTTACCTTTCCGTCATATTCTCTACGTGAAAGAACCTCTGGTGCTATGTAAGCGGGAGTTCCGACTGTTGATTTAGGTCTAGAATGCAGCAGAGAGGACTATAAAAACAAATTGTTGTCAGAAGAAAAACCAAAATCGCAAATTTATTCAAAGTATTTGACATTGCAATCAACCCATAACCGAACCTTAGAATAACCAAAATCGCAAATTTTGAGCCGTGGGGCAGGGCTACCGTCCAATAACGTGTTCTCAAGTTTCAAGTCTCGATGGCAGATTTGCTGCAAAAGAGGGACAGTTACATATTAAAATAATCCCAAACAAGAAGCAAAAAAACAAATCATCAACATATTTGAAACAATATTAATAATGATTTGTAGATTTACCATGGAATGGCAGTAGCTAACTCCTGAGATGAGCTGCTGGAAGAAATATCGAGCCTGCAAAATTAGAAGATACAGACACATAAAAAACGAGAAACAAGTCATATAGAATATTTCAGAACTTGGTTGTTAAGAATGCATGAATGCTGTTTTGTGCCTTTAACAAGTAGGAAGGTGGGGAGTGTTTGAGTAACTCAACTCGTTAGAGCTAAGAATGAAAGGATCGAGGTTGAAACTCTAACACAGAGAATACTAACATCACAATAACAACTAATATACTAACATTTGCCTATAAAATAAAAAAAAAACTAAAACTAAGAAGTTGAAAAGAGAATGAAGAAGCTACATAGGAAGTTGTACAGAAATAGAGATAAGGAGGGAGAGGAAATGAACCTCATCTTCACTGAATCTTCCGGCAGAGACAATTCGCTCAAAGAGCTCCCCACCAGCAGCATACTCCATAACTATACCAAGATGAGTAGGAGTCAAAACCACCTGCAAAACTGAAATCTCATCTTAAACAAAACCCAAACCAAACAAAAACAACCTAGTGTATGTATATTTCCATTAGGTTTTGAAGTTCCAAATGTAGTTTTTTCCGAAATCGCACAACGATTCTAACAATACACCGCAAATACACGGTCTTTGAAGTTCTAAGTGTAGTTTTTTTCAAAATCGCAATTGCACTCACAATGATTCTGACAATTCAGTGTATGTTTGGTTTAACTTTTGGAAGAAGCAAAAACAATTCAAGAAGTGTAGAATTGATTTTAGAATGATTTTGAAGTGCTTGGCTAATAGAATTGATTCAGCCTCCAAAATTGAATAAAATTTGTAGCTTTTGAGAGTAAACATGATTTTTATATTGAAATTTACTGTTCAACTGAATTTTGCATAAAATTATGCTGAACATAAATCACTTTACATTCAACTCATTTTTAACCAGAATCAATTTAATAAAAATCAAGCACAACAAACATTCATACAAACCTCCTTGAAGCGAATAATATTCGGATGACGAAGACTTCTATGATTAATTATTTCCCTAGCAACATTCTCATCAATCTGAAAACACAAGAAAATATCAAAAAGCAAAGACACAAAAGCTAGATGACAAATACTAAGAATAATAAACAAAAGGATAAAACAAAACACGTGGTTTGTAATGTAAGAATTAAAGTTGTTAACTCAATTTAATATTTGAATTAAAAAAAAAAAAAGTGAAATTGAAAGTGAAAGGAGTAACCAACCTTGTGACCTCGTTGAATGAATTTCATGGCAACGAGTTCGTTGGTATCTTTGTGACGCATGAGTCTGGCAACACCGAAATTCCCAGAACCTATATCCTTAACCAGCTCGTATTTCTCCATAACGGAATCGAAAAGATCAATGAGAAATTGGGTAATTGAAAAGGTGGTGGATGAATGTGTGTTAGTTTCACGACATGATCATTCCTTTGTTGTTAAGATTTATATATCTATACGTAAAGTAATGTTAGGGGAATCTTTGTCAAATAGGTTAAGAATCAGATTAATATATTGTCCCAAAACGTGTTGATAGATGGGTTTTTTATTAGGGTCTAATTAGGTCAAATTACAATTTTAAATGTAGTATTAGGGTTTGGTTTGAGACGAGTTGAGTCAGCTGATATGATATCATGTTTATGTTATTCAAGAGGACTCAAGATGCCACATGGATATATTTGGATTGATCTAACGGAGTGGAGCAGACTGAAATAAAATTATGTTTTATTTTTTGGATTGATTAAAAATGAATCGGATGGAATGCATTTCATCTTATTCTATTACTTCCTATCATTTTTTATACTCTTTGATTTAGGCGGGATGACAAAATCTATTTATTCCGTCATGAAATATCTAAACATTGGAACAACATCTTTATTCCATTCCGCTCCACTTCATTCCGCTTTACGTCATTCCGCTCCGTTCATTTTACTCTCTCCAAACATAGTCTATATCTCACATGTTCTAATGATGAGTGTTATTACTCTTATGTCCTTATAAGTTTTTTTTTTTGTATTTGCTGGAAATTTTAAGAAATATCATATTTTTTTAAAAAAATTTGAAAACAATTATCGAATTTTTCAAAATAAATTCGTTAGATCATTTTCGATAATTCTTTTTTATATTATTAAATTTTTTAAAATTTTTGATAAATTACAGCACTTTTTAAAATTTATTAGAAGTTTCGATAAATTTTAAATTTTCTAATAGTATATATATATATATATATATTTTAAAATGATATGAGAATTTCATTTTTACCACCCCAAATTTGTTTATTGGCAATTTAGGAATTAAAAAAACTTGGGGGTGTCACATTTTTATGGTTAATTTAGACCAGTCACATTTTTTTAATATGATATAGAGACTTATTTAACCAATTGCTAAAAGATTTTCACTATGGTTTATCGTTTGTAAATTATAGAGTTGTGTTAAAAGCAATCACATTTTTTAACATGAGAAAATGTAGTTTAAAATTTAGGGTTAAATATCCTAGTGGTCCCTATAAATATAACACTTTTTACTTATAGTCCCTACAAAAAATTTCATTGAATTTTGATCCTCCAAAAATTTTCCGTCACTAATTTTGGTCCCTCCCGTTAGATTACTCTAACGGAGGCTTACGTGGCATGCCACATGTCACGCCACGTCAGTAACAGTCAACACTAAAGAAAAATAGACAGATTGCGGGGGTTTTAAACCCCTTTTAAATAACTTAAAAAACAATAATTTTAAAGCACCAATTCTCAGCATTGTCCTTCTTTTTTGCCTGAAATTTGAACCCCTTTATATACTTAATTTTTAAGCTTTATTATTATTGAAAAATTTGACCATGAATCTTGGATGATATGGGAAACACAACAGCAGCAAACCAAATTCAACTCTAATTCCTGTTCCGATTATGATGGCTTGGCTTCCCACAACAACAGCAAATATAGCTAGCACAAAAGACGTTTCCCATTTCAAACCTTAAAACAAAAGACCAGAAACAACACTTAAATTGAAAGAGAAGTCATTTTATCAATAAAAAATTAACAGAAACATGAATTACAAATAAGAAAAATAGCTTGTGATTTTGACAATAACACATTCAAGCTGTACTATATACTGCAGCATAACTAAAAATTATACAAGTATTGAAAGACTATACAAGATAAAAACTACAAGTTATGAAAGACTACAAGATAAAAACTATACTTGAAACTAATTGAAGTTTTGAAAGACGTTAAATTCTTAAAGTCATATTCAAATAAGTTTCGAGTCAAACATCCAACATTATACAGCAAACATCCAACATTAGTTTAGTCAAAAGTTGTTAAACTCACACCATGAACAACTTCAATTTCAAACAACACACATCAAACATTAATTTTCAGTCAAAATCACTAAACTCACAGTATGAACAACTTCAATATCTAACAGCAAACATCAAACATTAGTTCTACTTCATGCTTTTTCTAAATAATTTCATCAAACATGATCGGTGGTGGTTCGTGGTGGCTTGATGGCGTGGTGATGCTCATGGATGAAAAACGACGGACGAGGCGTTTGAAGACGAAATATTGGCAAACCCTAGCAGAGAGAGATTGTGATAGTGAAACAACAAATGGAACACTAAGTTATTCATTATGATGTGTTGGATTGTTTTGGGTTGACAAAGAAAGTGCAATTTGGACCAGGTAAATAACACAGCCAACCCATTGTCCAGCCCTAGGTTGGAGCATAGCTTTGGATAGAAGTCTTTGCCTCTGGTTATCATTTTCCTGCATTGTAGAGTAGAGCCTATGAGCTCAACTCTTTCATAAATAATATATAGTTTCATTATCTTGAATTCACTGCTTCCATAAGGTTCATTTGAACATTATACTTGCGTAATATATTCTCCTAAACCATCTTAAAGCTAGAGGTTAAATTCATCTGTACACCTAGCACGAACTGAAAATAGTTATATTTGGTTAGCTTTCAAATGTGTTATGACTTGTTTGCATGTGTCTTTCTTTTTCTTTGGTAGTTTAAATATCAGTGTTGTAGTATATATATTTTTTCTACCCTGCACAAAGTGTAGTTTTATCAGAACTAGGAAATATTTGATGCTAGTTTAGTTTTTAAGGTGCAGCATTGAACTCATCAAATTCTTGTCAAAATATTAAAGTAGACTTAAGCATAAACTACTTCAACTCCATGGATTTAATGTTAGAGTAAGCGGTACTGATTAGTCAAGCTAATGTGTTGTAATCCGTTATGCAAAAAATTTGGGTATTTCTTTTTCGGAAAATTGATGTGAAAAATATTGGGAATTGGTGCTTTAAAATTATTGTTTTTAAGTTATTTAAAGGGGGTTTAAAACTCCCGCAATCTGTCTTTTTTTTTAGTTTTGACTTTATCTGACGTGGCGTCATACGTGGCATGCCACGTAAGCCTCCGTTAGTGCAATCTAACGGGAGGGACCAAAAATCGTGACGGAAAATTTTGGAAGGACCAAAGTTCGACGAAATTTTTTGTAAGGACTAAAAGTGAAAAGTGCCATATTTATAGGGACTAAAAACTTATTTAACCCTAAAATTTATTGGACTAAATGTTATCTTATTTCTCTTATCCGAACTAACAACTATTTATCACTTATAAGTGGAAGTGGAGTAATCTTCATCTTGACAGATGTAACTAAAAATTGTAACTCTGTAAAAAAAAAAAAAAACTAAAAATTGTAACAAAATTTATTAAAAAGCATATAATAAACTATAATAACTATTTCTTTTACTAATAATAACGTAATAAATTTTGTGTTAGTGTGATAAAAATTAAATTTATTAATTTTGATTCAAAGGGTGGAAAATTCTAGAAAAGTTAATATAATATAGGGTCATGCTAACGAGTGCCCCAGGGGCACTGGTTAAGCATTCCAAATAAAGAAAATATTCAAGGTTCAATGTATTGAATACACAGAATATTCTTTAAAAAAAGTTAAACATTTATGTTTTCAATGCATTGAATACATATATTTTAGGTAAAAACATATCTTTTTACTTTATTAAATGATGCTTAAATTACTTTTTTAATCTCTTAACCAGTGCCCGGGGGCACTCGTTAGCATTACCCTATAATATATTAGTCTACAAAAATAATGTGAATTTTTTTTTTGAATAACAAGTTTTTAAAAAAAAAAATCAAAAATAACCAACTTTTCAAAAAAATTACCAAAATGTCACTTTTTTACTAAATACACCACGTTGTCGCTAGGGGGGGTGGCGACAACACTCAACCCAATGCATACTCGCCAGTGGGCCTGGCGCCTACGTTTTAAAATTAGGTGTTGTCGCCACCCCCCTGGCGACAACACCCCCCCCCCTATTTTTTTTTCTTTTTTTTTTGTTATTTTTTTTCTTTAACAATCTTTTATTATATAATTTTTTACAGTATTTTTTTTAACTACAATTTTCAATAATTTTTTTATGTTGTTTTTTTTATCTATCTTTTTAAAATTATTTTTGGAAGTTGGTGGTGGATTCATTATTTTGAAAGTTGGACATTCGTTAAAAATAATTATATATTAAAATACAATAACGATACATTAACGATACAAATACATTAAAATTAAAAACATTACAAAATACATTAGCGATACAAATACATTAAAATTAAAAACATTACAAAATACATTAACGATACAAACATAATTCCTATTGAGCGCCACGTGGACCATGGTACGATCCACATTCAGGTTGTCTAATAGGTCGTGTAGACGGGTCACGAGTTGGTAATGCCCCCCTATTCCTGCGACGACGCCCCCCTCTATTTGGTTCGTCTTGTGCTTGAGTCGACGGCCCCTCAATGAAGTTTGGGTCTTCAAACTCTGTGGGCCGTCCTTGACCTCTAGAAGAATTCCCTCCATAGGATAGGCGGGTGCCCGCGGCGCTGTCAAAGCTTTGTCTAGGCGGGTTGAAATTTCTCCTAGTGGGTGCGGCCTGGAAGTTTTGGAAGTTGGTGGTGGATCCGGTTTGGTTAAAATACAATGGTTGTGGTGGTGTGTTAAGGTCAAATGGTTGGTTGGTGTACTGTGGCGTTGGTTGGTCGAATGTGGTGTATTGCGGGTATTCTTCTTCTATGCCCATGTCGGGGGTTATTGGTGGTGATCTTGAAGAGCTCCCCGCATGGAACTCTTGGAAATGTGATCTGGAAGAGCTCCCTACATGGAATTCTTGATTTTGTGGTTGAGGTTGGGATGGAAAAAACTGTTGGTATTGTTGGGAATGTTGTTGGTAAAAAGGTGTTTGTGGTTGGATTGGTTGTTGGTGGTAACTTTGTTGTTGTTGTTGTTGGTGTTGCCGTGGGTAATGCTGTTGTTGGTAATTTGGCGGTGGTTGTTGTTGTTGTTGGTAATTTGGTGGCGGTTGTTGTTGTTGTTGGTGGTGGTAATTTGGTGGTGGTTGTTGTTGTCCTCCAAAATATGGAGGTTGTGCTCGCGGGTCAGCTAAATAGAAAGGGGCAGACATAATCATTTCAGGATTTGTGACCGATCTGTACCAGTTAACATATTCAACAGTTGGCTTCATTTCTCCCGGCGCCACAGGAAATTCTAGAACATATTTGGATCGACGAGCCCATATTTTACGCTGATCTATTGCAAACGTCTTGTAATTTTCTACGTACCACTGTTCGCTAACCTTCGCCAGATGCCAACGTCCCAAACAGTCAGGCTCAGGTGGGTCAGGGATACCTTGATGCATGCCGAATTGGAGCTTCACACGGTCACTTTGGTGCATCTCCACAGTGGTGAACCGTATGATGGGTGATTTTGTCGTCCAAATAGCCGCCTCGTCAAGGTCGGGTTCGTGATCCAATTCCAAGTAAGGTCTCCAAATAAACTGCAAAGCAAATAATATTAATTTCAAAATATAGAAGATAGTTAATTTTAAAAATATATTTAGAAAATGGAAATTTTTAGTGGTCTTACCTCTTGGGGTCCAAGTCGATCTAATACTTGGCGGTAGAAAATGATTTTGGATACAGGCGTATTGGTGTAATCCATTCCGATTGCATTGAACCTAAACACATTAAAAGATATAAATCAATATAGTTACAAATAATAATAGAATAAAAAGCAGTAATTAAAATAAGATCCAAAAGTTACCTTGAAGCGTAAGGGAAGGCGAAACTGTGTGGATTTGCAGGGGCCAATACCGGCATTCTCCACCATGCCCATGCTTGTAGCAAGAATGCGCATCCACTAAATGTACAACTATTCTTTTTTGCACATTTGCACAAGGAACTATAGAGGTATGCTAACACAGCCGAACCCCAACTATATGTCTTTATTGCATCAATGTCCCCAAGTAAACACAAGTACATAAAATTAACACTATTTCCCGTGCCTTCGGGAAATAAAAACTTACCAAACAATAACATAATATAAATCCTAGTTTTCTGTAGGATACTTTCTTCGTCAGAAAACTCATTCAATTTAAGGTTATCATAAGCTAGTTGAAGGCCAACAAGCTTTATACCTTGTCCCCTACCCCTTTGTCGCCCCTCACCCTCTATTAAATCCACACCCAACAATTCGACGCATAGAGCGTTTGGTTGTTGGACATTTCCATACACTGCCTTTCCATTTGTTTTGAGACCCAATAACATGTACACGTCCTCTAGAGTGACGGTACATTCACCCATTGGAAGGTGAAAAGTATGGGTCTCAGGCCTCCAACGCTCACACAATGCTAATATAAACTTCATATCAACTTTGCTTTCTGTTAAGTTCATTACCTCACCAAATCCCGCATGTTTGACGTAGTCCTCAATCAAAGGGTCAGGAGCATTCATCGGTCCAGCACGGGTCCTAAATCTCGTGATATCCTATAAAAAAACATTACCCATAAGTATTTGAAATTAGTAAATTTAAGGTGAAAAAACAATTAAGTGTTTACTCAAACTTACAAAATCGGCAATGTTTGCAATGGTTCCTCGATGCTCTTGACCCATAGTTAGGAGAGACATGTTTGTTGATGATGAAACACAAAGTTGCTCTGATGATAAGTTGCTCTGATGAAAGTATAAGAGGTGATGAAGAAAATGAACAAGTTTGAGAACATATTTATAGCCAAAATGCATAGGTTATTACGAGATTCCCTGCAGTGTCTTGTCTCGTCATGTCTGTGGTGGGGACGAGATTCCATGCAGTGTCTTGTCTCGTCATGTCTGTGGTGGGGACGAGATTCCCTGCAGTGTCTTGTCTCGTCATGTCTGTGGTGGGGACGAGATTCCCTGCAGTGTCTTGTCTTGTCATGTCTGTGGTGGGGGGACTAGATTGCTATAGAGGCATGCATTCTTGTCATGCTAAATTATGTTATACCATTGCATGCACCGATTTATCATAACTTTTATTTTTTATTTAGATGTTTTTATTTTTATTTTAATTCATTTAACACATATACTTATTGCTTCATTTCTTGTGCATTAGCCTTGTGTAAGAGGTGGGATCGAGAATCTTTTGTGACATGCATTAGTCATGACATATTTGAATCTTGTGCAGAATTTTTGCTTCATTTCTTGCATGCATTAGCCTTGTGTAAGAGGTGGGGACGAGAATCTTTTGTGACATGCATTAGTCTCGTCTTGTCATATTTATGTTAAATTATTGCGTGCAGTGATTTATCATAATTTTTAATTCATTTAAAACATATAATTATAATAGATTTTGAGGATTTTATATTAAACTAGCGCAGATATATATATTATGGAAAACATTAATTCATTCATTAATTAAAAAGGTACATTGACAATAACCAACACAGAAACTAAAACATCTAAGAAAATAACACATAACAACTTGTAGTACACGCTCGATCATTGCAACAAACACAACAACACTTAACCTAAACTACTCGAGTATCACTGCAAGAACAAGTGGATTTTCAACGCCTCGGTTAACCTCTCCACTGTGTGTCCAAAACATTAGATCCACGTCCACATCGTCTTTCACACGGTCCCAATAATACATGTAGGTGCCTTCTGGATTATTATCCGTCAACGTAATGTATGGACAACGGTAATCTATCTGTTTAACTTTTCTGGTCGGACCATCTAGTTGAAGAAACCCAGTGTTGATGGCTCTAACAATTCTCTGGAAATTCCAATGGGGGTTAAGGCAGACACGCATGTGACTACCTTCCTCAAAAAAGACGACAGCCCAAACTGAGTTCATTTTTAGTGTTTGTAGTAAGAATGAAGAAAGAGTTGGTACTTCAACTCCACACACACACACCTTTATTTATAGTGGGTGAAATACAGAGGAAAGTAATTTTGATAATTATTAATAACTTAAATACTAATTGGAAACTTTGTAATGTTAAAAAAACATTTCATTAATATATGCTCAGAGCATTTAATTGGACGGTACAGAAGTAACTGAAATGATAAAGAAACTGCAACATCTAGGATATTACAACGGTTAGGACAATGTCTTCTCTGTCCTCCATTATTCGAGTGCATTGAATGTCGTCCTCCATCGTCTCCCACCAACGCTGTCTTTCAAGAAAAACACCTCCCCTTATTCTAAGTCTCTTGATAGATCTGATTTGTTCGCCTGGACTCCACTCTCCCTCCAAAAACCTGAGAAGGGTTCTCTTAAGCTGGTCCATGGATTGAATGTTCCAAAACATTACCTGCATGGGAGGTTTGACGGCAGAGAAAATAGCGTATCCGTTCCTTCGAACAAGGGGAGGTTGATAGTCCAAACGCCTTACAGGTGGTGGAGGCTCAGTAGTCCGGTGCGTGCTATCTGGCCGTATTCGAGATCTCATTTTTTCGTGTGTGTACTGATGCACACAGGAAACCCTAATTTATAGAGGGACAATTAGGGTTTCATATACAAGGGAAAAACATAAACAATAATTTTGAAGAATAAAAATTAGGGCCCCACATGGTCCCCATCTGTTTTCTGTCCTTCGCATGCGTCCGAAACGAGTTCCTGTACCCTAGCATGCGCCTGTAATGATTCCTGAAGCGATTCCTGATAGATTCCTGCAACGATCCCCCCTATCTTCATGCATGCAGCCCTATCTTTTGTGGCATGCAATAGTCTTGTCAAAGTTACAATCTTGTGCAGAATTATTGCTTCATTTCTTGCATGCATTACCTTTGTGTAAGAGGTGGGGACGAGATTCTTTTGTGGCATGCATTAGTCTTGTCAAAGTTACTATCTTGTGCAGAATTATTGCTTCATTTCTTGCATGCATTACCCTTGTGTAAGAGGTGGTGCATGATATATAGGAACTACTTCACATACTATTTTTTACAACCAACACAATTCTCCCAAACATTTCTTCCTTTTACAACACAATTCTCACATTTCTTCTTTCACAAACACATATCAAAATTATGGCATCCACCTCGCAGTACAAGGTTCGTGTTCATATGAATGGTGAGACATACCACTGCGACACAAACGATTTTCTATTTAGAAACACAAACTCAACACGTTTTGCTCTAAATAGACAATCAGATTTCTCCTATCTAAAAAGGAAAATCGAATCCAAAATAAGAGAACCAGTGTCTCAGATATTTTACCGACAACCCCTTCTTCAACCTAACAACTCAGTCATGTTTTGTCAATCACAGATAACAACTGACTTAGAGGTCCAAAACATGTTCCTCACCCATGAGTATTTTGGTTATGATTATCTGGAACTGTACATAGTGGTTGAACAAAATGCTCCTTCGCAAAATATTCAGTCACAAGTTATTGATCCTGTTGTTGATGACGAACAACAACCCGAACATGTCATTGACGAAGAAACTGATATAGAAGATGTTGTTAATGAGTTGGTGAATCGTGAATCCGAATATGAAGGTGACGAAGAAGTTCCAGTACCGGATCCAGTACCGGATACACATGCATATTCACCTCCGGCACATTTCACAACGCTTAATTTAGGAGAGGACGAGCCATCGTCCGATATGTTCTACAATCCATATATGAGGTCAAGCGAGGAGTTAAAAGAGGGTGACACGTTTCGTTCGAAGGATGATTGTCTGTTGGCTATAAAAAATTGGCACTTAGCAAATTGTGTTGATTTTAAAGCCGATCGATCAAATCCAGAGAGAGTCAGTATTGCATGCAAAAACCCGGAGTGTGGATACATGCTGAAGGCATCATTCAGAAAGAAGTTTAACACATGGGTGATACGTTCGATATCTCAAGCCCACACCTGCGTCACCACTAACATGGCGCAAGATCATCGAAAACTCAGTCATGACATGATATGTCATACCATCATTCCTCTGGTCGAAACTGACCCATCCCTGAAGGTGAAGACAATTATTTCTCATTGCGTTTCTGTGTTCAAATACAGACCTTCGTACAGAAAGGCTTGGTTGGCGAAACAGAAAGCAATTGAAAAAGTCTACGGCAACTGGGAGGAATCGTACCAACAACTTCCTCGCTACCTGGCTGCACTGCAATTGTATTCACCTGGGACTGTTAGTATATTGGAGACACTGCCGGCACAGTCCCAGGACGGAACCCCTCTCGAAGGTAATGGAATCTTCCATAGACTATTCTGGGCGTTTCGACCATGCATCGTCGGTTTTGGTTTTTGCAAGCCGATTATTCAAATTGATGGAACGTGGCTGTATGGGAAATACAAGGGAACTTTGTTGATGGCAGTCGCGCAGGATGGAAATAGCAACATTTTTCCAATAGCCTTTGCTTTGGTAGAAGGAGAAACAGCTGCTGCTTGGGGTTTCTTTATGAAGAATCTCCGAGCTAGAGTCGCTCCACAACCTAATCTTTGTTTGATTTCTGACAGGCACGAGGTAAGAGGTGGAATTGAGTGTTACAAACACAACAGGTATATAGCGATGTCTGCATGAAATATATACAACAGGAATCTGCCAAGGGTAACACTCATCGAGTGACCGAGTTCGACCGTCATGGCCACACCTTCAGTGTCAAAGAAACAATTGACCATAACCAGGGGCTTCCACGACAAGAGTATCGCGTCAATATCCCAGGTCGTTGGTGCGACTGTGGCCAATTTCAAGCATATCGCATGCCTTGCTCCCATGTCCTTGCAGCATGTTCACATACTCACTTTGATGCACTATCTTTGGTATCAGAAATTTATAAAGTATCAACGTTGCTCAACGTATACGACAATTACTTTCCGGTGGTAGCAATGGAGGCATATTGGCCTGTGTACGAGGGGGAAACAGTTTGGCATAACGATTTAATGCGTCGGAATAAAAGCGGTCGACCAAACAGCAGGCGTATTAGAACCGAGATGGACGTAACTGAAAAAATGCAGAGGAAGTGTAGTATATGTCGTGAGGTCGGACATAATAGGACCAAATGTCCCAATCGTGGATCTAGCTCCACAACATAGTTTTTAGTTTCGATGATATTTGTAATTTACTTTTTCAATGAAATGAACTTTTTTTTATAAATTTTATGGGTTACAACACAAAAAAGAATACCAAAAAAATAATGAATTCATGATACATATTGAAAGAAAATATTACCATGGAAAAAATATTTGGAACCAATAATATTTACAAACAATAAAGAGAAAATATTACCGAAAACATTAATGTTGAAAGTAAAAAATTACCGAAAATATAATACCATGAAAAAAAAAATTTACATAAAAAAATCATGTTGAATGTTGAAAGAATATTTGAAAAATATAATATAAAAAAATTTAGAGGGAAATATGTTAAAGAAAAAAAAATAACAAAAAAAAAAGAAAAAAAGTGACATTTGGGGAATTTTTTTGAAAAGTTGGTTATTTCTGAAATTTTTTTTAAAAAACTTGTTATTCAAAAAAAAATTCAAATAATGTAGCATTATGTTTTATGTATCATTCGGTTGTGAATTAGCACTAGCCGCAAAAAAAGAATGTGGCATCATATGTAGTATCATTCGGTTTGAGTTTGACTTAGATGTAGCTAGTGGGTAGGTAGGAGATACAACAAACTAAATAAGCCAAAACGTGATCTATCTATCTATATTCTATATTATATGTAATTTTGGAATTTTTTTTTTTAATTTTTCATCACTCCAAAATCTATTTTTTTTGTAGGGTATTTGTTCGATAGATTCAAATAGGATTGTAAGGAAATGTAAAGTTAGGAATTCCATATTTCCATATCCATATTTATTTGAATGCTTAACAAATTATTTTTAAGTATATTTTATTTTTTGAAATATAATTTACTCATTAAATTTTAGAGATTTATTCTCATGTTAAAAGGTGGGAATCTTATATTTTCATGAGAATAAAAAATAATTTAATATAACCAATCGTTAGTTGGTTCAGTGGTGATTGACACTCTACTTGATAGAGAGAACTACGATTCAATCTCCGCAATTACGAACAGGAGGAGGCTGGATCCACTTGAATCCAAAACTGACCCCCCGAACTAGATTATACCAGTGGTGATAAGTCAAAAAAAAAGTAATCTATTATAACTATCCACATATATATTATTTTAACACTATTATATTTATTTTTAAAATTTTTAAAATTATAAATAAAATAAGATTTTAAAATATTTCTAAGACCTAAATAACTTGTTAAACAATTTGATAAGAATTATATTTTCAGTAATAGCAATAACATTTCTAAGAATAACATTTTCGGAATTGTAAATTGAATCTATCAAACAAACACATTTTAATGAATAGTTTTTTTTCATGCGTGTCTAATTGTCTCACTCCTTTTAAATTTTTCTGACTTCTTATTTACTTAGAGCCACCAACATTTTTTTCCTTCTCTTTCCCATCTCAATGCATAAAATAGAAAGATCGCAATAAGTTTTTATTTTTTTAATTCTATAATGTACTTGAATTAATATTGTATGTGTAATTAGACTCAATTTTAAAGTGGATGGAGATGCGTGTTTTTAATAGTTCTATGTCAAATTTAGTTAATGATACTGCAATCAAGGACTTCGTTGTAGATATGGGCTTGAGGAGGGGGTCCCCTATCCCCTTTCATGTTTGTAATGACTATTGAGGATCTTATTAGTTGATGAATAAAATAATGGAGATAGGGGAATTTGGGGGGGGGGGGGGGTTTCACACTAATGATGAGGTATTTGTATACATTCTCCAATTTGTTGATGATACGATTATTTTGAGGGTATGAAACTACGAAAAAATGTGGAGTATGAAGGCAATCTTAAGAGGTTTCGAAATGGTGACTAGCCTAAAAAGTGAACTTTTACAAGATCAAAATTTATGGTGTTAATTTGAATGAGAAGAGCACGAGTTCTGCATCCTTGTTTCTATCTTGCTATGAAGATCATATTCATTTCAAGTTTGTAGGGGTGAAAGTCGGAGATAGTCCTAAAAGAGTGCATATGTGGAAGGATGTCGTGGGCAATATAACACTTTATTTCCTCGTGCGTAATATAACGAATAAATCAAAGATATTTCACATATTCAAATAGGATGTCACACAATCTCAAAATCATCACCTATTTTGTAACACTTAAAAATTTAAAACAAGCATTCAACACTTGTCATCACATGCTCACCTTCACTTAGGGTATCTTCGCAGCAGAATTTATCAAATAAGCATGATTCACCAATCATATAAGTCTCATAAAAATAATTTATTAAAAGAAAAAACAATACGGTAAAAATCTTCGCAAATCAAGTTAAACATCAAAACATCGAGAGTATAACATCTAACTCTCTAATTAACACAATAAAAATCAATGCCTTTGTTCTAAGGACTAATGATGGACCTTTTGTCTTGGACATTTTCCTCCACTTTGTGTCCAGATACTTCAAGGAATGGTTACACTTTTTCCCAATAAGAGATATAACATCAGACAAGCTCTCTTCTTTATCACATTGTTTTCCTTCTTCCTCAGTGTTGGGAACAAATACTATACATTTGTTCTTCTTTTCAGCCCTGTCATGAATGGATATCTCAAAAGTTTATATGGAACCAATGGGTTCATCAATCTTAATATTGCTCAGGTCTTTAGCTTCTTCAGTAGCAGTCACTTTCATATCAAACCTCTTAGGCAATGTTCTGAGAATTTTTCTAGCAAGCTTTTCTTTAGACATATTTTCACCTAAGGCAAAAGAGGTGTTAGAAATATCACATAACCTGGTGTGAAATTCAAAGACAGATTCATCTTAATTCATCCTCAGATTCTCAAACTTAATGATAAGGAGTTGCAGCCTTGACATATGAAATCTGGATGTGCCTTCATGTGAAGTTTTGAGAATCTCCTATGC
Source organism: Vicia villosa (assembly GCF_029867415.1). Taxonomy (NCBI): domain Eukaryota; kingdom Viridiplantae; phylum Streptophyta; class Magnoliopsida; order Fabales; family Fabaceae; genus Vicia; species Vicia villosa. The sequence goes on from NC_081180.1 coordinate 251,706,230, forward strand.
TTCTTTAGCCTATGAACATGTGTTGATCAACATGAACATGTTCTTGTCCACACCATTGAAGATAACATTCAAAGCCTTGGAGTTTCTAAAAGCTTAATCAACATTAACATTAGTCCAATCAGCTTCTGGAATCAAATTAATTGCACCATATTCCGAAGTTACCACTGGATGTTTCCACCCGTTTAACATTACATTACTATATAAATCAACCTTAACATAGTGGTCGAGGGTCGCATAAAATCTCATTTTATTCACTATAGAACTAAAGTATCCAAGTTACATAGCGTAACAGTATGTGAGAAACGCATGAGTCTGCGTCATTTTCTTTACCTTTCTAAGTTTTTTAATTGAAACATCTTACTTTAAATGTCATTTACTACATTTTTTTTTATTATCTTTATCCAAAGTTTATCATAATTGAGGTTTACATACAAATTGTCTCTATACAAGCATTTAAATCCAATTCACTCACATTTTTCATTATTTTCTTTGAACAATTATCTACGAAAATGTTCGAGTTAATCATTTAAGTGAACTAAACTTGTGATTGTTTACTAAAAAACTAGTAAACAACATCTCATATTCACTTTGGAATGGCATAAATCAGGGTTACTTAAATTTTAAATGGCACACCTATTGGCTCATAGGCAATAGAGAAGAACCATAATTTTTTGTTAGAAAACTGGCGTGGAGTTATCTTGGCTGGCCACTTTCAGATTTAACAAGTCAACTTTAGCAACCTCAAAATTGTGCTTAACAAGTCCATTCATGATGACAAGCTGGTTATTCCTGGAAACCTATTAATTGTCTTTCCTGACCTTGCTAATCTGACAAAGGACATATCCATATCTAAGGAGGGCTAGAGTAAATTGGTCTAGTATTCTAATGATAATGACCAACTCTCTCTTACAGTAACTTTTAACCATATCATGAGCACACTTCAAAAGACAAGACGAGGCTAAATAATGTGAAACTAACATATTTATCATTCTGCAATATCACTCTTTGGGAGGATCCTCTCTGGAAAGCTCCCAACCGACGACACATTAATCCTTAGGGGAATGCACTTGACATATGTTTGCAACCTCTCTATGGTCAAATCCGGAACTGTGGAACACCTTATTTTAATGTTCTTTTACTTGGAGCATGTAAATTTGAATCGCCAATCTCTTTTCCCTGCATTATGTGATCACCTCTCTGGATGATTGATGGTCCAAGATTGATGCCAAAACCTTTAACATCTATAAAACCATCATGAAGTCAATTATTGCCATTTCTCTCAATCTGGAAATCAACCACAGGAGAAACAAACGGATCCACGACGCTGAGTTTGTGCTCCCGAGTAATATACATGAGCAGGTAATTGCGAAAGCCAGAGAGTATGTTGCTAGTGCAGCGTGCCATCGGTCTTTCAATTCCCCCCATCCCATTTCTATTGAAGTCAAGTGGCTCCCTCCTGTGCATGGCTGGGTAAGGATTAATGTAGAAGGTGCTGTTTCGAATAATCAGGTAGCTTCGTGTGGTGGGATTATTCGCGAAGATCAAGGATGTTGGCTAGGGGGTTTCTCTAAGTATATTGGTTTTTGTAGTATTGAAGAGGCAGAGTTGTGGGCAGTGTTGGAAGGTATCAAGTTTGTTATTGGTAAAGGTTTCAATTGCATTGAGCTTCAATCAGACAACAAATCTATTGTTGCGAAGCTTAATGGTATGCAGAGTCAAAGTGGAGCAGTCAGTGAACTGCTGAGAAATATTCGATGTCTCCTCAAAGATGATATTCAAATATCCTTCCATCCTATTTTCCGTGAGGCAAATAAGTGTGCTGATGCTATGGCTAATCTTAGTTCGCCTCTCGAGCCTGGTCTCCGGGTCTTTGAGTTATGTCCTGTTAGTTTTTTTCCTTTGCTTTCCTTGGATAAGCTGGGTGCTGTCACCCCTCGTGTGGTTGTGTTGTAGTTTTCTTTTGGGCTAAGGCCCTTTTTTGTATTAAAAAAAAAAAGAAAAAGAAATCAACCATAGGTGTTATATTCTCTCAGGTTTTCCTCTCAGGCAGATTCCTCAAGGCGTCAACCAACCTTTCTTTAAGGGATTTCATGCTTCTAAAAGCTGTTAGAGTTCACATATCTCATGCAGCTCATCTTTACATCAAAAGGTTTTATGTTGCCATTCTCTTACTAACTAGATAAAAGGAAACATTGACGGGGTCTGAATTAGAACCCGCAACACGATTGTTTATGTTGCCATGTTTAGGGACCATAATGCCAACCACGTGGGCAATTCTTCTTGCTTTCTCAGTCTGAAAATGCATTATTTGCAGAGCTCATGGGTGCAATCATTAGAATGAAACATGCTATCACTTCCAAATGACTGGTTTTTTTGGTTCATAATCCAACTCCATGCTAGTGGTTAAAGCCATCTCAAAGCCAATTTAATTTCTTAGAAAAGATAAGTATTAAAATAGACAATTACATTCTTGACCTAAAGTCAAATAATCTTATGGTACTCATACTTATAGAGAAGGTAACAAGTGTGTAGACACAACTTAAAAATTAACATTTAAAATTTACACTGGGTGGGATCACATACACAACCCAATATATGGTAAAGATTTCGATAAGAACTTATAGGACTTCATAACTCAAGTTTAGACATACTTTTTTTTTTTCATTTATAGCTTGGGCTAATTTCCCTCTTATATTTAAAAAAAAAAACTTTAATAAAATAAATTAAATTTTAATCATAAATAACACCCCCCTTTTATGTAAAAAAATCCTAAAAATAATACTACAACTTACATTAAAAAAACAAGGTTAAGTTGAGTTGAGAAGAGAAATGGGGGCAGTGAGATAATAGAGTCTCAAATTCTTCAAGGTTAAGTCCTCTTTTTTGTTTCTCTCTCTACATTTCTCTTTCTCTCTCATCATCGTTGGAGATCCATCTCCTCCACCACAACCACCACCATGCTCCTCCGATTCTCTCTCCTCCTGCTTCTCCTCCTCTCTCCGGCCTTCGCTTCTGAGTCAGATCACAAGGTCAGATTTCACGATTCCCCTCCTCGATCTGATTTTACGAATTAGATCCACCTTTCAATTTTCTCAGCTTTGTGATTTTGTTTTCGTTTCTGTGATAAATCCGAGTTGCATAGTTGAATGTTTTGGTGTCAGATCTCAACTCTTTGCTCACTCCATTTCATCATGCACGCTTTTTGTTTGTGCCTTTGATTTGGATTTTTAGATGATTGCCATTCCCATTCAACATTGATTTCAATTTCAATTTCAATTTCAATTCATGATATTTGATTTGTTTGAAATTACGCAAACATGTAAATTCACTTGCTTTTGTGTTTGTTAGATTAGAGTGTGCAATTATTCATTGTTTTTGTAATACTAGAGTGATTAACTAGCTTGTTTACTTTAATAGATACCTGTTATTCTACTGTTGTAACGCTTGGAGGCATTGGTTGATATTCAACATTAAAGGAAATTCATTGTTGTTTGGTTCCTTTATTTAGTCTTGATTTGTTGAAAATTGCAAGAGGGTGGGTTTTAGAGTTATTAGCTTAGTATTTTCTTATGTCTGTTGGGTATATTTTTATTATTCCAAATGTTGAAATGGTACACCTATGACATACCTATGCATAGCGGTGCTTAGGTGTCAGTCTTCCATTTCATAGGAACTTATTAGTTACTAGTGTCGGGTCTCGCTTCATCTGGACGGTGTTTGCATGCTGTAGGTGTGTTATGCATGAACCATGTATCTTAAATTGATTCATGATTACACAAAATAATTAATATCTAGAATGTACTAGTAAATGTCTTCAAGCAATTGTAGCCTATTTAGCATAGGCACAACAGATTAAAGGCATATGACTGACACATGTAGTTACATTTAATCACTTTCATTTCCTCAATTTTTTACCTGTGTCTGTGTCTACGAGGCAGTGTCAATATTGTATTTGGTATTGTATTTGGTATCTGTATTGTATTTGGTATTTGTGTTTGTCTCCGTGCTTCATAGATTGTATCTGTGATTCTTAGACCTACTCTCCTTTTCTTGAGCTTATTGTAATGATTAATTACGGGTCTTTTTATATGTAGCTTCTTGCGGGTAATATTCATCTCTTTAAAGCATGTGGTTTGTTTAATTTTTTTGCAGTATCAAAAAGATGACACAGTTACCCTTTGGGTGAACAAAGTAGGTCCTTATAATAATCCACAAGAAACATACAACTATTACAGCCTCCCATTTTGCCGTCCACCCGGTGATGCTCCTCACAAGTGGGGTGGTCTAGGCGAGGTCCTTGGAGGCAATGAACTTATTGATAGCCAAATTGAGATAAAGTACCTAGGTATGCTGGCTTATTATGCCCTATTTATTTCCTAGATGACCTATCACTCTATCAGTAGGCAGACAGGCTTTAATAGCTTTTTTTTTTCTCTTTTTTTAGGGAATGTGGAAAGGACCACTTTTTGCCGCTTGAATCTTGATGATGCAAAGGTTAAACAGTTCAAGGATGCAATAGAAAATAATTACTGGTTTGAATTCTTCATGGGTATGTTATGCGTTGTTTCTTTTCTTTTCCTATTACTCTGCGAATTGATAAAAGAAATGTACTTATGGGGGTAGTAAGAAAGTTTATAACTATTTAGAAGCTAGATGTATTTGTTTGTCTTTGTTCTTCTATAATATGAAAACGGTGGGGTAAATAATATCTTAGGCAGAAAATATTGGCTGGCTCTTAGAACCCAGTATAGACAAACTACTCAAAAAGCACGGGATGGTTTTTTTGTTGTTGAAAGAATTACTGTCATGTCTATCCAATCAGATGCTTTGATTCAACTTCAATGAGGTGCCATTGGAAAAGGCCAACAGTGTTTTAACATGTCTTTTAAAACAGGAAAGAAAATGAAAACAAAGTGGTGCTTCTAAAGTTGAGAATAAGAATTTTTTTCTTTCGAAAACCAAACAAGCCATTAGAAACTTTTATGTGTAGTCATTTCCTGCTAGGCATTCTTAACTGGTATTATAATGGCACCAGGTCCTACAGAGCTTCTTCTATGTGTTGGGCCCACAGACCATGTTTTGTAACATTATCTTTTTTAATCTTAATCTTTTTTACATTCCATGCTAACATCCTATTTGATTACCTTTCTAATCTCCTTTATCATCCCTTTCACACATTAACATTTCCTTGGATCTCCTCAAAACCACCCAAAAAATATCTCTTTGAAGGAGTATTTTTTTTAAACCCTCAATAGTCACCATTTTATACCAGGGTTGTTAACTCGTTTATTTCTATTAACTTTCCTCTCAAACCGTACTTCCATAACCAATACTCTGCTGGGTGGTTATATGAAGCAGGCAAAGCTGCTACCTGGCCCTCTGCGGGTTACAGGTTTTTGGGGCCAGCCCAGCTTAAACGAAACTTTTAATTTTTACCTAAAAAACTGATTTAAAATACGTTGAAAAAATGTCTATTCAGCAACATCCGTACCTAAAAATGGATCTTCAGCAACATAGATGTGCAGCAGTAGTCAACACTCCCAATTACATTAAAAAGGAAGCATGATAGTTTTAAATAATTGAGGGGAAGCCACTACCCAGCCCAGAGGTATATAACTACTTGAAATAACAATACACAGATACTGCTTTTTTTGGTGGTATATCATAAATAATGGGCCTAGTGTTTTTTACTTTTTGTGTGTGGGTTGGGCAATGGGCAATGTATTTGCTGTTTTTTTTTTTATATATATAATAAGTGGGGTACTCTGATTAGAGTTTGAGCTTCAACAATGTGGGCCGGAAAACCTGACTTGAGAAACATGCTTAAAAAGCTGTCCTAGCCCAGTCATTGTGGGTTTTTTTGGGCCGGCCCAACCCATTTTGCCAGTTCTAGTATTACTGTCTTGGCATGACTTTGCAGTTTATGCAAAGTTGCAAACTTTTCTTTCCGATTCCCTTGTCAGAAAGACATCAATTTGAGAGCAAGCCACACCCCACACATATAGACTTCCCTTCAAAAGTATAAAGATGATTAGTTTAAAGTTCTGTATCGAGCATTTTTCAATACCTAGCCATATGGATTATTGGGGAACTGAAATTATGTTTTTTTTTGTTAAGTATAACAATGTGAATGAGAATTCGTTCTTTGTGTTGGTTCTTATTATTTGTTTTCATTTTTACTTATTTATTTTCTAAAATTGCTGAATAACTTACTCTTGCCATTGTTTCTTTCTTTGGTTGTTACATATGTTGATCTTCAATGCGCTAAACACAAGTTCAGATGATCTTCCATTATGGGGTATGCCTACAACTTCCTTTTTCTCCCCAGCTGTTATCGTTTTGCATTTCATTTGTTCATTATTGAAGGGTCTCTTATTCATGTTTAAGGGTATGTTGGGGAGCTGCATCCTGATAAGAACAGTGATAGTGGCAAGCATGTCCTTTACACACACAAGAACATCATTGTTAAATACAATAATGATCAGGTAAGATAACTGTTGGGATATCTTTGCTACTTTGTTAGCTGTTTTGGGGTTCATGAGGTGCCATATTAAAATCCTCTTTTTTCATTTGCAGATCATTCATGTGAACCTTACCCATGATGACCCAAAATCTTTGGAAGTAGGAAGATCGTTGGACATGACATATTCTGTCAAATGGATTCCCACTAATGTCACTTTTAGACACCGGTTTGATGTATATCTGGATTATCCATTCTTTGAGCATCAGGTGAAAAATAAATTCTGCCTGTTGTATTTAGCTTGAATTGGTGCTTATTATTGCCATTGTTTACATGCAATGTTCTCATTCTTGTGTTGTGGCCATGCCACTGATCAAACTCTGCTTCTCTGGCTTTTTGTAGATTCATTGGTTTTCCATTTTTAACTCTTTTATGATGGTTATATTCCTAACTGGATTGGTGTCTATGATATTGATGCGAACACTGAGAAATGACTATGCAAAGTATGCTCGGGAAGATGATGATTTGGAAACTCTGGTAAGGCTTTGTTAACTTTTGTTTTTTTCCATGTATTTGTGGAATATATATATATGGAATTTCCATTGTGATTCTGATGATCAATTCTTTGTCAACACTGAATTTTTTTTAGGAAAGAGATGTCAGTGAAGAATCTGGTTGGAAACTTGTGCATGGTGATGTTTTTCGGCCTCCTCGCAATCTTGCACTTCTTTCAGCTGTAGTTGGTACAGGTGCTCAGCTTGCATTGTTGATTCTTCTTGTCATCTTGTTAGCTATTGTTGGGATGTTGTATGTTGGGTAAGTACTTGACCTTAAAATAGATATAATGTTACTTTGAATGATTTGATCAATGATTGTGTACGTTACATGCACGTGTTATCTTCTACTTGTAGGTGTATGTTTTGACTATCATTGAGTGATCCATTGCTATAGTTTTCCTGTTGAATGTATTTTGTTTGCTCATTTTTTCTTCCTTCATTTTTATGTAAATTTCCTTTAAAATGCAGCCGAGGAGCCATTGTCACAACTTTCATTGTATGTTATGCTCTCACATCAGTTATTTCTGGTTATGTAAGTGGGGGGATGTACTCGCGTAATGGGGGTAAGACTTTGCATTGACCTCTCCTGTATGTTCTCTTCAAGTTTGTTTGGGTGACTCGCCCCTCTTTTTCGATTGTCATGACTATGCTCATCTTTTCAGGTAAAAGTTGGATTAAATCCATGATCCTTACAGCGTCTCTGTTCCCATTCTTGTGCTTTGGAATTGGATTTATCTTAAATACCGTTGCTATATTCTATGGATCTCTAGCAGCAATCCCCTTCGGTACAATGGTGGTTGTCTTTGTTATTTGGGCTTTCATCTCTTTCCCTCTAGCACTTCTTGGCACAGTTGTTGGAAGAAATTGGAGTGGTGCTCCAAATAATCCCTGTCGCGTCAAGACCATTCCTCGTCCTATTCCTGAAAAGAAGTGGTACCTCACACCCTCCGTAGTTTCTCTGATGGGTGGACTGCTTCCTTTTGGCAGTATATTCATCGAGATGTATTTTGTATTTACTTCCTTCTGGAATTACAAGGTGAATTACAATGCAATAACTTATTTGAGCAGAAAGTTAAATTTTTTCTTCAATTCTTATCGTTCTTGTGAAGATTTACTTGCACTTTATCAGAGCAGAGCCAATAGTTATTTATCATGGAGATTTTTCTATATGATGATTTTTCAAGTAGCAACACTTATTCATGTCAAAGCTGAGTAAACACACGCACTATCTTACTTGTTTTTTCCTTCCACTTTGTGGCCAACAGGTGTACTACGTCTATGGATTCATGCTACTAGTTTTTCTGATTCTCATTGTTGTTACCGTATGTGTGACAATTGTGGGGACATACTTTTTATTAAATGCTGAGAACTACAACTGGCAATGGACTTCTTTTCTTTCAGCAGCCTCAACTGGTGTTTATGTATATTTTTACTCAATATACTACTACTATGTGAAGACAAAGATGTCAGGCTTCTTCCAAACTAGCTTCTATTTTGGATATACTATGATGTTTTGTCTTGGACTGGGAATTCTCTGTGGTAAGTCTTCAGTTTAATTTCATTCTTCGTTGGAATCACGTATCCACTCTGCAGAAGGGATGTAGGATTCCTTAATCACATGTTGAATATGTTATAACAATAATTGTTGACGTGTTCTTCAAATGTGCAGGAGCTGTGGGTCATCTTGGTTCGAATTTATTCGTGAGGAGGATCTACCGGAATATCAAGTGTGACTAAGGCTTCTCTGCGTCGAGACCAGAGCAATTCCATATGTTTATTGCTGGAGAAATTAATTCTTGGAGGAAGCTTCTGGCCATGTGTGGTGACCAAGCAATGTTTATAGGTAGTATGATGGGTTTCTGAGGATGGGAATGTATTCTTTCTCTATATCAGGGAAGCCCCGAGATTTTTTCCCCTGGCTGTAATTGAAAGCCTTGATTTAGCATGCTGCAGGGATTGATCTTTATTATATAATTCATAATTCAGATAGTAAGTAGCTAGCAAAATATAAGACTCTTGTGGTTTCTTTTTATTACAAAATAGATTGCTCAATCGACGAACTGATGTCTGATTCCCCGCGGTTTATCTATTGTACGATGAGGGGATGAAGTCTATGAATTTTGTATCAAATCTGTTCTAACTACTTCCTCCACACATTCCTTCATGTTTTAATCTTAAATCATGGACAATTTTTCAGTTTTGTCTTGTATTGTTTCTGAGGATGTGAGTACTTACAGTGTCTCTTGTCTGCTTGTAAGGAATGCAATTAGAATAGATAAACAATCTGTGTTGCTGCCTGCTCAGCTTCTTATCCTTGTTTAAATCATTTTTGGCTATATTTGGATGTTTCCATACAATATATATGGGGTTTAAAAATGCAACACTGCAAGGAGGATAAACATTGAATGGACTAAAGAATAGCATTTTGCCCCTCTTTCAACTTTCAAGTCTTGAGCAGCAAATATTATCTTGTATTAGAATTTGACATAAATTAATAAATCTATTAAATTAAATTAAATTAACCATTTCACAACTGCCTTTTTTATTTTATTTTTAATTTTAAACATGTGAATTAGAAATCAAGTGGTGGTTAAGGAAATTTTGTTAGAGTGGAATTTATTAAGGGCTCATTTGGTGGATAACATAAATTTAATATATGATTTCAATTTAGTAATTATGAAATTTATCATATTCTATTTCACTAGATACATTAATTTTGAATATGAGTTGGGTTAGAAATAAATTATTCTTATAAAATATAATAATAAATAAATTCAATTAAAATATAAATAAACAAAAAATTGATATTAATTTAAAAAAATACAAAGTAATTTTTTTAGTATTAGAATATTTTTATTAAATTATTAAAATTTACAAATATACGGATATTAATTTAAAGTTTTTTAACATTAAATGTATTTTGCTTTCAAGACTAGTTTTTCCATTTAATTATAGTATATATTCATGATTGATTGAATATTTTTATTTAATAGTATTGGTAAATTTTTTAAAAAGATTATACATTTATATACTTACTTATTTTTTAGTTTTTAGGTTGATATAAAAAATTTAAAAATATTAAAGTTAATTTTAAAAACATTTTTTTTAAAAAGGTAATCTTATTATTTGAATATAATATATATTTATTAGTATATTATTATGAGATGTGTATCAAATATGATATACTAAAATATTATTTATCAATGTCATTCATATTGATCTCATGCATCCAATAATTATCAATAATAATGTCCACTAAAATTATTTTAATTATGTCCACTAAACATATTTTAAAAGTATTCAAGTTCAATGTTGGACTTATAAAGTGATTGCTAATGATTTGAACATTATGTGTGGAGTAATTTGACTACTTTGTAATTTCATTCATAATCACTTTTGCTACTTTTCATATTGATTAATCACTACCCAATCCACTCTTATAAATAAAATCAAGGATTGTATTATTCGCCTGACATTTGATAAAGACCAATTGATTTGAGACCACTCTATTAGAGAAGGCAAGTAGATCCGCACCCGAATTTGAATTGATTGGATTTGGGTTCGGGTGTCACGGGTGCGAGTTTGGGTACTGTGAAATCTGCATCCGAAATTACACCCGCTTTTATATATATATATATATATATATATATATATATATATATATATATAAATATCGGGTTTTTTCACACAAACTCGAACTCACAGTAAAATACATTTTTTCTACAACTTTCCACAATATTATATATATATATATATATATATATATATATATATATATATATATATATATATATATATATATATATATATATATATATATATATATATATATATATATATATATAGAGGAGGGATCAAATTACACCCGAAGAGTTACACCACGAGTTACACTCGTTCAATAACTACATCTCGAATTAATATTTTATAAATTCAACCGTTGGATTGAAACATAATATCATATAGATCATACCTATAAAGTTTGAGCTTAATCTATAATGATTTACTATGTCATTGAATTACATTAAAATTAACGTTATATGAAAGCTCTTTTTGACGTTAATCTTTGGATATCTTGATGATATAGTAAATCATTATAGATTAAGCTCAAAATTTATAGGTATGATCTATATGATATTATGTTTCAATCCAACGGTTGAATTTAAAAAATATTAATTCGAGATGTAGTTATTGAACGAGTGTAACTCGTGGTGTAACTCTTCGGGTGTAATTTGATCCCTCCTCATATATATATATATATATATATATATATATATATATATATATATATATATATATATATATATATATATATATATATATATATATATATATATATATATATATATATATATATATAAATGTAATTATTGAACGAGTGTAACTCGTGGTGTAATTCTTCGGGTGTAATTTGATCCCTCCTCATATATATATATATATATATATATATATATATATATATATATATATATATTGGAAAGTTGTAGAAAAAATCTATTTTACTGCGGGTTAGGATTTGTGTGAAAAAACCCGAACCCAATGAATGTGGGCGTGAGTGTTATTTTGTTACCCGAACAATATTTGTGGTTGAGTTTTGGTGTCGATTTCGAGTGCGGATTTAAATAGTGTGAAACTCGCATCCGACCCGTTGCCATCCTTATCCTCTATCTTGGAAGAGCTATTTTTTAAAGATGTTTATGCCATCAATTTAGCTCCCAATCAACTTGTTAGATAAGTGAAGAAAATTTGGTCTAATGTGATTTTCCTACCAAAACTCTGTAATTTGGAAAAAAAAATTATAATGCTCCGGTGATAATCTCAAAAGGATTCACTAATGCTTTGAAGACATTCACCATGGTGTCATGTTACAACTACTCCACTAATACTTTTGAAGACATTCACTATCTCTTCTATGAGGGCTCTTTTGCATAATCATAACTAGTCAGAGACCCGTGCTGTCGCCCGGGTATATTATTTGTGGTGTAATATTTTTTTAATAATACGAAAAATATGAAGTAATGAAGTTTGACCAATTTACATATAGAAATTAACAATTTAAAAAAAAATACTCAGAAGATATTAATAGTAAAAAAATTAGGTTTTAAGTTAAAATAATGATCCATATAAAAAAGTTTAAGATAGGTCAAGAACACAGTAGCAAAATAGGGTCAAACATTGAATTAAATAATTGACGACTTAACAACAATAGAGGATAACATGATCCATTATATATTTCAAAAAATACAGATTTAAAGGACATGTGAGTTGGAAAAAAATAAAATTTTATAACATGGCCCATTAAATAAAGGACATGTGAGTTGGAGAAAAAAATTAACAAATACAAATGTAAAATTTTAAATATAAATGAAAAATATGAAATAATATACTTAATTGTAAATTGAATAATAATCATATAGATTTAAGTGTATTAAATAATATTACGGGAGAAAAAACATTTAAAAATAAGAATTTTGTCTCTTAAATTAAGATAATGATCGGTTAAATTAAAAACAATATTATGTTGATAGTGACCTCTGAAATATAGACTCTGTGTTTATGACACTTGATTTTGTAAAAAATAGTGATAGTGACCCGTGAAATTGAGAATTTGAAATATTGCTTGTTATTGTGTTAAGTTATGCTCACTTTTTGTGATCCAATTATGGGCAGTATAAAGTTGATAGATTAGAACATTTTTCTATGAGAAGTTTTATATCAATATTTTGACACTAAATTATAAAGCAAGGAAAGAAGGATATTTGTATGAAGAATGTAGATACAAATTTATAGAAAGAGCCTTTGCATATGAATAGAAAAATGCTGGAGTTCAATGATTTCACTTAAGTCCATTCTTAAAATTTAAAGGTGAGTGATTAAGTCTTGGACTGTGTATGTTCTTGCAGCATTATTGGAAGGATCACATGCAAATGAGGTTTTGAAATTTCTCTTTATGAATTCTGTATGATAAGAATAGTATGGAGGTATATAATAAAATCTAAAACTTTATAAATAATTTAATATACAAAATATTTCTACATATCAATATTAATGTTAAATAACTCTCTTCTTATTTCTCTGTACATTCTTCACTTTCTTATCCTCCCACCATGCTTTGTTTTGCAAATATCTATCTATCTATAAAGTTGAAAAAAACACACAATCCATTTATCACTTCTATTTCTTGTCACATTTCAACATTCTTATATATGATACAGAAACACTTATAGCAACTTCATGAACAAAATCCTTATGTCAATCAGAAGAAATGTTCTAGGCTTCCGAATCGGTATATGTATGCATGATGAATATACTTCGAATGCAATCGTATTTCAATATTTCCTCCCCCACCAGTCCCAGTTGGAGGATCAATCGAAATCCAAAGCAAAGCAATAGTAATGGAAAGCAGCCCTGACCAAACATAAACAATTGTAGGAACCCCTAAAGAACATGCTTTCCAACATCTTGTTCCACTGAGGTATAACACTGTAAACAGAGGAAAAGTTGAAAAGAAATATCAGACACCAATAATTAGAAACATCATATGCTTAACATAAGAGATGATTAAACTGTAAAAGTACACCAACCCAACCATGCACAATGTACCTGTACCATAACCATTCTTAAGCCTATCATAACACATACTTTCAGTTGAAAAGATCAGATATGAGCTCATGAGGGTACCTAGGATAACACATGAAAAAAACAACACAGACAAAAAAATTGCAGTTTATTATGATGTAGGATGATGTAGTAAAATGTTTATCTACAACAATTTTATATACAACATTGACAAAGTAAAATGTTTATATATCAAAGAACATGATTCTTTCCGTCTAATGTTAAAAGCACCTTATATAGATCTGGACGTCGATTACGGAATACCCCCCCAACAATGCCTCGTGGATTTGATTTTGTCCAAATCAAATTCAGCAATAAGATCTGCTTCCTCTTTATCATCACAGAATATGAAACAATTTCTCCGGTAGGCCCTGTTTGCTGAAAGAAAAGTCTTTTATCAATGGTTAAAGAGTAACATTTGTTTTCATTCTGAAAAGGAAACAGTTCAGTCAAATTACCTACTATGAAGGAGTTTCCATAAAACTTTATTTCACTTTTTCCATGCTCAGTTTCAATTATCTGGCTTCCTATCCTATTTGAAGCCACCAGACGTACCTGCATTTCCAAGACTTGATCCATAAGATAAAGGACTACCTCGACATGAAAAAAAGGACTAATTTGAAACTAAAAATGAATAAATGACTTATTTCAGCAAATCAACTTGGAAGAGCTATTGGTGTCGATTTCGAGTGCGGATTTAAATAGTGTGAAACTCGCATCCGACCCGTTGCCATCCCTATCCTCTATCTTAGAAGAGCTATTTTTTAAAGATGTTTATGCCATCAATTTAGCTCCCAATCAACTTGTTAGATAAGTGGAGAAAATTTGGTCTAATGTGATTTTCCTACCAAAACTCTGTAATTTGGAAAAAAAAATTATAATGCTCCGGTGATAATCTCAAAAGGATTCACTAATGCTTTGAAGACATTCACCATGGTGTCATGTTACAACTAATCCACTAATACTTTTGAAGACATTCACTATCTCTTCTATGAGGGCTCTTTTGCATTGCAAATTTGAAACTGATTTTCAATCATAACTGAGAGGTCCTTGGACCTCACTTTGATGCACAATCTCCTTTTTATAATGAATAGAAATTGAAGCTCACAACTTAAAGCTTTAATACTATCAACAATTATTAACATTAATTGGTACATCTATTTTTACATAAACAAAGTGAGTTTCTCAATCTAAAAGCACACAAGTTGTGAATTTATGTGTTGTGCAAGTATAATTATCGATTGATTTTTATGATAAAATCTAATGACAATTGTCAAACAACTATTATAGATGATAGCTCCATAAGTCAAACGATTTTTAGATTTTGATAGCCATTTTTAAGAGTTCTTTGTGACATTTGTCAAAAGGGGAGTTAAATATAACTGCCTAGTAGTTCTTGATGATGACTTCAGATCAAGATGAAGATACCTCAAGCTTCATTAGTCAGATAATTCAAATGATTCAGTTGAAGTGGTCATCAATCGTTGAATCAAGTAGAAGATTGAAGTCTGAAAATAAGAAAGTGTAAAAACTCGTCTGGTTCTATGCTTAGCATCTTAAAGTGATAAATTTAAATTCTAAAAGGACAACAGTTAGTCTTGAAGTACTAAGGAAATCACATACACCCATAAAATCTTTTCAACCCCTCTCTATTTTTATTAAAACTTCTTAAAAACTTATCAAAGCATGTATTAACTTGATTAAGGTGTGTTTCTAATCAATTAAAAAAGCTAACACACTTCCTAATCAATTAAGTATTTGGTCAAGTTGATTAAAGTAAGGAGAAAGACCTTCTAATTGATTAGAAAAACTATTAGTTGATTAATTCATATAGCCATTTTAGGAATTCTTTTTCTCGATTAGGATTGCCACCTTTTGAGGTGTTTTAATCGATTAAAATATGTGTTAATCGAATAAATAATTTAATTTGACCCATTGATCATTTTCTTTTTGAGCTAAAATAATTTCTATATAAAGAAGGTTTCTCTTTATTTTATTTTACACCAAATTTATGGATATAAACCTCTTTATAATTCTTCTGTCATAGTGTTGAAAGACTCAAAAGTCATTAATCTAAGAGTTCTGTTGTAACTGGTGACATGTTTATTTTGTTTTATTCAAGAGTGCAATTTTCTTGTGAATTATCTTTGTAAAATATTTTAAGGTTGTGAATTATCTTTGTAAAAGATTTTAAGGTTGCAAGTTATACCTAGAAATAAAATCTTAGGTGAAGGTTCTTGAGTTAAGCCTATGTAAAAGCTCTATCTGTTTGTTGCTGAATGTTTGTGGGATGATCCTATAACAGCTCAAGTGTGATTTTGTTGGAACTCTTAAGAGTAACTCTTGGGGGACAAGAGTAAGTCAAGTAATTATACCAAACATGTATAATTATTTGGTGCACTCTTTTTATCTCTTCTCTCTTTATTTTATGTTATTTATTTTCTTCACTATGTTTATCTCTTTTCATATCCATCTTCTTTCTACCTTTATGCTATTATTTCTCTGTTTATTTATATCTCTCAATATTCAAGATTTCAAACTTTTTTTTTATAAATTAATTGCCAATTTCAAATATCACAATTCACCCATCTCTTACGTTTGGAATCATCTGGTCAACACAAGTTAACTGAATTGTTCCACCTAAGTATTATTTTAATGCAACACGAATGATGCATATAATGAATCTGGTTCTCCAAGACTCACCACTAGTGTTGATAGGCTCTTTTATGAGAGCTTTACTAATTACCTTAGGGTCTATAACTCTTTTTATGCGAAATTAATAATTATTGGTTGTTGATCTATTAGTTGCTGATCTGCAACCACTAAGGGACAATTATGCAACCATTAATAAGGAACATCCATCCAGACTTTATAAATGTATTATAAGAATACATTTATACTTATTTACACAAACATATAGAATATTTAACTTATTGTAAATATGAATTCATTTGAGTTAATTAGGATTTAATTAGTTTCTTTAATTTCTTGTACCCTTTAGGCTATTTATATCCTATTCTATTATGTACAAACTCAATAAGAAATACAATTTTTTATATGGTATCAGAGCCTATCGATCAGATCATGGACCGTCCATCGTTAATATCGACGCATCAAGCTCAAAATAGTGTTGGACGTGAGGGGGTGTATTAAGAAGATCCTAAATTCTCACATTGGTTAGATATATAGTGACACCCTTCACTTTACAAATTGATTTCATAAGGATGAGTTAGACCAAACTATGGAATTAGACCAGTAAGCAACCACTCTTGAGGTTACCAAGACAACAAATGGAGGAAAAAAACTACATTTATACACAAGGAAGAAAAACAACCTTCAAACTCTTATGGAAGTAGAAACATAACACAACCAAGATTTTGCCAAAATTTCAGATTTTGAACTTACTCACAAAGGTAAATTACCATGCATTGACTCATATTCTAACTTATGACCATAACTTAAACTTACCTATTTCTATAAGAAAGGGAATGAGGTCTTGTAGCAAATTCCAAATTGGGAACTATGTTTCTAGTTTAAAAATTTCGTAGGAGTACAATAATTTCATCAACTTAGTGGACAACACCCACATTCCTCAAAGTTTCCATGAAGCTATCCTAGTTCCAAAGTCGAACGTTGTAGTTGTGGAAGAAATCAAAGCACCAGGGAAAAATAGTACATGACAGCTCTGTCACCTTCCAGATGGAAAGAAGCCATTTGGATGCAAATGGATATTCTCGGTGAAATATAATGTGGACGAGAGTGTGAACATGTATAAAGCTTGATTGGTGTTAAAAGGATTCACTCAGTCTTATGGGGTGGACTATGATGAGACCTTTGCACCTGTAGCAAAATTAAACTTCGTCAGTGTTCTCCTTTCCTTAACAATAAATTTGGATCGGCCATTTCATCAGCTTGATCTAAAAAGTATTTTCCTAAATGGTGAACTTAATGAAGCTGTTTACATGGGAATACCATTAGGACTTGAGACATCATAAAAGTTAGGCAAGGTATGTAAGTTCAAAAGATCACCATACAGACTTAAGCAATCTCCACGGGCTTGGTTTGATAGGCTTACATGAGTGGTTAGGATGCGTGGTTTCTCTCAAATGGCAAACAGACCACACAATAATCTTAAAGCATTCAGAGGAAGGCAAGGTAACCATCTTCATTGTTTACGTAAATGACATTATTATTATATGTGATGACTATATTAGAATTGAAGGGTTAAAATTGTTACTAGCTAAGGAATTTGAAGTCAAAGACCTTGGACAATTACTGTATTTTCTTGGAATGGAAGTGACACAATCAAAGTTAGGAATTTATTTGTCTAAAAGGAAATATACTCTTTATTTACTTCAAGAAGCGAAGATGTTAGGATGTCGGCTAACATACACTCCTATGGAATCTAATATGAAAATATGAGAGGAAAAAGAGAGTCCACCAATTGATAAAGAGATGTATAAAAGACTAGGTAGCAGACTTATCTAACTAACCCATACACGACTAGATATTTGTTTTTCTGTCAACATGGTTAGCCGGTTCATGAACGATCCCAAAGAGACTCGCATGAAAGTAGTTAACTGTATTATATAGTATCTCAAAAAGGCACCAGGGAAGGAGCTGCATTTCAAAATATTCACAGATGTAAATTGGGCTGACTCAGTAACTGATAGAAGATCAACCATTGGGTATTACTTATTTGTCTAGGGCAATTTAGTGACACGGAAAAACAAGAAACAATACGTGGTTGCAAGAAACAGTGCTAAAGTAGAATTTAGGTCGATGGCTCATGGGATTTGCGAAGGGACATGGTTCCAAAGGATGCTTGCGGAACTACATGTTCATACTTACCATGAAGTAAGTCTATTGTGTGACAATAAAGCTGCCATAAGTATTGCTAAAAATCATGTGCAACACGACATGACAAAGCATGTAGAAATTAATAGGCATTTTATCAAGGAGAAGATTGAAAATTGATCAATTTCTCTTCAGTACACACCCTCAAGTCATCAAATAGTCGATATCTTGACCAAGACACTTCGTAGAGCCAACTATGAAAACTTAAGATTCAAATTGGGCATATGATAGACATCTATGACCCAATTTGAGGGGGAGTGTTGGTTGCCAATCTATTAGTTGGTGATCTGCAGCCATTAAGACACATTTATGCAACCATTAATAAGAGACAATAATACAAGTTTTATAGTTGTATTATATGAATACATTTATATGTATTTACCTAACCTTATATATAGGAATTACTTCGAGTTAATTAGAATTTAATTAGTTTCTTTCCTTACTTGTACTTCTAAGATTATTCATATAATGTACAAACTAAATACAAAATACAGAATTTCTACAATAATTTATCCAATAAAGATTGTTCATGACAAAAGATTGTTTAATCTTTGTAACCAAAAAAAAAAAAGATGATTGTTTATTAAACTTTTTATAATTAAGAAATTATTCAATTAAAACTCCAAACTAAATGGTCTAATTACTTTTATTTAATTAGAGACTTTCATTTTTAAGGTCTTTCATATATAAAAATACTTATGCAAATGATCTTGCAAACACTATTTTTGATCAAAATTTTTATTTGATGAAATAGTTTTGAAACTGTATTAGTTAAGAACAAATATAAACTACCCTATTTTAAATTTTAAAATTTATTTACTTTCTATGCATTGAAATCTTTTTATAATACTAGTAAGAAGTAAAAATTACTATAAGGTGAAGATGTTGCCAACAAGGATTCACCAACAATATGTGGTGATAAAAGAGATAGATAAAGTGAGGCATAAAACAATGCCACATGGCAGATAGGGTTGCATGTAGTTCATATAGCAGCTTGTTCCAACCACACTATCTCCACAAGCTCCTATATTTCATTCATTCATTCATTCTCTATCTTCTCATTTCCATCAACACAAACACAAATCAGTGTTTGTTTTGAAACCATAGTAGTAATGGCAACCACACCAGCTTTGTATGGAACTGCTGTCAGCACCTCCTTCCTCAGGACTCAGCCAAAACCAATGTCAGCCACAACAAAAGCCTTTTCCAATGGCTTTGTTGGCTTAAAAACCACTCTCAAACGTGGAGATCTTGCAGTTGCCATGGCTTCTTACAAAGTGAAACTAGTCACACCAGAAGGCACTCAAGAGTTTGAATGTCCAGATGATGTTTACATTCTTGACCATGCTGAGGAAGTTGGAATTGACCTCCCTTACTCATGCAGAGCTGGCTCTTGCTCTTCATGTGCTGGTGTAGTTGTCAATGGTGAAGTTGATCAATCTGATGGCTCTTTCCTTGATGACGAACAGATTGAAGGTGGCTTTGTTCTTACCTGTGTTGCTTATGCTAAGTCTGATGTTGTTATTGAGACTCACAAGGAAGAAGCACTCACTGCTTAATTTTTCAACTCTCATGTTGCTACTATGATATGATATGATATCATGTTATGTATGTTTCTTGAATTTTTACATTTTGTGTCTCTACAATGAGTAGTAACTCTATTAATTCCTTCACTTGTTTGTAGTAACATGTGAAGTTAATAATGTTTATGTTTCTGTCATTTTTCTTGTTTTTTTCTCACAATATTATATGAATTTTGATATTTTTCATCTAGTGTTTTTGTCTCTTGAATATAGATTTTCATGTCTCTCAAGTAGTTCATGTATGATTATCGTTAGGGCCGTCTCTGAGGGAATACAAGACAGACTATCGTACATGTCCAAAATTTGACAGGGTTAATCTGTGACTAAATAGGGTCTCATAAAATACATAACACGCTCAACCATAAACCATGACCGTGATTATGGTTAGGGCCGTCTTTGAGGGAACGCAAGGCAGACAATTGCATATGATCCAAAATTTGACCTGGTTCTAGTAGTGTGATATATAATATACATCTATGTTTGATAGAGTTCAAGAATGATTTGCATTATCTATACTAAACTAAATAGGATTCTAGCTTGTTATGCAGTAGAATTTCGAATATATATGAAACATAAAATTGTCATGTTTTGTGAAACAAATCTAGAAGAGTTTCGACTTTAGTCTCGTCTCTGTCGCCAACATCGTTGTGATGCGAATCATGGAGGTTGTTGATAGAAGTCATAAAATTCAGCTGGTCTACTGAAGTTACTGTCATCTGATTCAAAGACTCTAAGTCTAAGGAAGTTGTTCGAGTTAGCGTCCCCGATACGACTGTTATCTCGTCCCTCTCGTCGATTGTTGATTCTAGGGAACATATTGATCTTGCTGTATGCGAACGAAGTGAATGATCGTGCTTCGACTTCTGTTTTACTCTCTTACACCAACTGTGTAAAGACTCTCTTACACTTTCGGTCACTAGCGCCTTCTTACATCGCGATCCCATCTACAGAAACAAAAAATACCTGTCACATTTTTGTTCGAACATGATTGGTTTCGACCGAAATTTATGCAGAGAAAGTTTAAGCCAACCTGTGAAACTACTATATTGAGGGGTACTGTCATATAGCTACACCAGAATTGAACAAGAACTCTGCAAAGAATGAAAGTTTAGAATCAAGAAAACGAAGTATCGTAGAATCTCGAGAATTAGTCGATAAAGTATAGAATGTATAAATTTTGAGAGCGAGATGAAACCGACCCTGATGTCAACCGAATGATGATCATGTAATGATGTCTCATGAAGCATGACTGTTCTTTAAATCCCCACTACGAAAAAAAATGATCAAAGAATGCGTCGAGAAGATTTAGTTCAAGTAATAGCATAGATATAAGCATCGATAAATTCTCGAAAAATTTTAAACCTTACCAATGTCCAAATAAACGAAGCCATTTCAAAAGCATTCTGCGTGAAGAATAGAGAAAATAAGAACAGAAAATCAAAATAAAACAACTAAGAAGAATGGCGCGACTACAAAATATTACAAAATACATTACATAGTTTACCTGAAATATCACAAATTGTATCAGCCATAGAAGTATATCCGGTTTATTGAACCAAAAAAGGCCGTCGCGCGGCTTTACTTGTGTACTGGCAGATGGACCCTGGTGCTGCCAGACTTCAAGTGCTAAAGTGGATACAACATGTTGAAGTTTTGTACCTATTACCATCACAAGCTTTTACGCGTAGCGAAATCACATGTTAAACTGAAATAATTTTCGATGGACTAGTATTCATTTTGATTTGTCGAAAAAATGAAACAGATTGTTATACTTACAATTGCAGGTATAAAGGAGAACCAGAAGTATATATTCAACCCTGCAAATTTAGAAACTCGATTATCCGAAAAAATCAACGAAAACACTTCTTTCAATCGACACGTGTTCTATCACGAAAAAATGAAAGTTACCGTGGATGTTTACGAAGATGCAGACGATAGTATAAATCCAAAGCGGCCAGCTGCGAATTCGAAACAGGTAATTTTCAGATCATAGATAGAGTTCGAGTTCGAGTTCATCATTGTTGAAAACTTACACTGATTTTCAAAAGAGTTCATACCTTATTCCTAGAATGCCATGAAATTCATCTTCCATGCTTCGAACCATATATTTATGAAAATCGTATGATAATGGCAATTTATGTTCCTGCAAAGTGGTAATATAGAATATCACATCGGCGAGGAAGATTAAATCGAAAGAAGAAATACAAAACTTACAGTGATGAAACCGAGACGGAGTGCAAGGTAATCCGATTTTTGTATAGAACTTCTAAACTGACGCAGAAAACATAGCTGCGATATCAGATCACACATTGTCATCATTCTAAACGCGCATTAGGCCGACTCTAAGAAATTTAAGAAGTAAAAGGAATAATATCGACGAAACTTCACCATCCAGATTAGTATTGGATTCCTGCTCCACGGATGAGACGTGTGATGGAAAACAAACGTTGTTTGCCGCCTCATCACCTTGTTTTTCTTTCCTGCAGAACAAAACTATGCCAAAAATCATTACTATATTCGAAAGAAGCAACGAAGACTCGGCGCCATTCTATTTATTTGTTGCTTACCTGGCACGTTTCCATCGATAATAGCCATTGTAGCCTGATTTTCCCATCTGCACCAACTATAGATCTACAAATACATACAACAAACAAAAACTAAACTACTTATCTAGATATTAGTATTTACAAGAGCGTCGATACAATTGTGATGACCGACCTTGCTCATCGCTAAACCAACCGCCAAAACACTATACAGAACATGAGTGATCCCGAGAACAAATAAAAACCGATGCAACTGCTCAAGACCCTCGTATGAAACAAATGGTTCATGACCCTGCATTCATCAATTAGTATTTTAAGAAACAGCATTTCATTTCGGTTCGTTTAACAGAAGATAACATAACATTCTGCATTTTACAATTGAACTATGTTATGTTACCTCTCCACATTGATGAAGTGCAACCCTATTTAGTCCCTTCGGAATACTACTAGTTTCATTGGAGAAAGATGAAGAGTGTTTAATCACGACATTCTCAATCACGCCAAGGTCAGGTTGCGCACAAGTATAGAATCGGCTGCTGAATAGCGATGAATTTACACAAATCTCAGAGATCCATCTCGCGCTTTGTGCCAACAACAACGAGATAAGCCCAAGCAGCATCAGCTCTATCAAGAAGAATCAGTACAAACTAGTTAAAAATTCTGATAAAAAACTGAAGATTCTGCATTCTTGAGTTATAAAGAACATCATGCTTAATTACCTTCTTTAATTTTCTCGAGCGAAGCAAAAAGCGCCTTCCTTCTCGTCTTCTTCAACCACTGCACAGCCAAGAAAAAAACAAGTTTCATCAGATTTAAGAAACTAGTTGCTTTTACTGGTCGAAGTTACATTCATATGCTGTTCACCTTTCCGAAACGGTATATAGAACGCTCGACCAAGAAGCAAACAAAAACCATGACAGTAACAACAGATGCAACCGAGTATGTAGGCGTTTCAGCAAGAGAACGACCTTGCTGCATAACATGCTCCATTTTCTGTTCTTACATCAACACAACATAACACAGCATAACATAACATAATCCTTTAGTTCTAATCCAAAAAAGATGAAACCTTAAAACATAGAAGAATCACTCTTCTGATAGATGGGATCAAGAGGAAGGAAAAGAGAAGTATCTAAGCTAAGAGAGTGTTTTTGTTTTATGTGATGCATGTGGAGAGAGTATATTATAATATTGCAGATGCAGTATAGATCCTACTCACTTTTTGATTTCATCATCATATTTAATATACGAGACTCTTTGTTTAATGTTATTGGCTATGACACACACATTCTACACAAACCATGCACATGGAGAGTTTCTCATTGTCCAAGGTTCTTGTTACTAACAACTTTTAGATGGTAAGTTGCAATGGGACCAAAGGTCCCCTATAAAGAAAACAGGTATGGCTTTATGATTAATTAATTTGTGTGTATATGTAGTAAAGTGAGGAAAAGTATTCAGTTCTGTGACAAAGACAACAAAAGGAAATAGAAAAGGAGTTGAGTAATGTGGGAAATGTTAATTCTTTTTCATTGGTAAAGGACATAATTTGTATTGCTTTCTTGTGTAACTTATAATGGTCATAACATGGAAAAACTTTTTCTTAAAGAGGTTTGTTTTGAATTATCGTGTATTATAATTCTATAAAACTTCAGGGATTAATCTCTATAGTTGCGCACAGAGGATATTTAATTTTTATAAAAGAAAAATATTATGTGTCTTGAATGTTCTTAATTTATCACTTTTCTAGATTTAACCGGATTTGATTATTTTGTTTTCTTTCTATTATTCAGATCAAATGCACACATTAACAAATAAATATGTATATGCAAAATCATGCACTCACAAGATCATTATCAGATGATTTGACTATAGTAGACTTAACATCAATTGGAGCTTTTGATGCAACACAATTAATAAAAGTAGATCTAACAACAACAAAGTCTTAACACCGGTAGATTTAACTACAATAGTTTTAAGAATAACATTAACTGCCTAATACTCAATATCAAGTATAACATTAGTGTGGTTTTTGAGAAGTATTGCAGCTACAATGTCAGGATCAATCACAAAATATTTAGAAGTGATTTCAACATGAACTTGTAGATTTTTTTTTCCAATAAGTACATAAGGAATTGAAGCTTGTGATGTTTCTTGACCAATTGATACATTCTTTGATGAACTACATATGTATAGTCCTTTCTTGGATTCATCGCACTAAATAGAAGCAAATCAATGTCTCTCTATGCATCGTATTGTGGTTTTCGATAGTGCCTAATCTTCAAGCGCCATATCAAGTCTTTAACACTTGCTATGAGGTTTGGGGAAATGCTAAGAAAATTTTCTCGAATGATGTCCACTATCTCTACAGTATCATCCTTAATCTCAACTCTTTGAAATTGAAGAATATGGATATGCACACGTATCTGAGTAAGTTTGATTTGTAGAAGGATAATTTTTCAACCCTAATGTGTCATTTACGAATAGTGCAACATCTCATGAACAACAATGCAACAAGTTTTTCATGATCATGAGACTTACGGACTGCCACCAGAACTCGATTCTGTACCTAACCATATTTTTATCGGGATCCACTATTTCTAACTATGAATTAGTTAGTAAACAATTGTTGCGCTAAGCTACTCCTCATGCTTTTGGACAAGTATTTACTCTATCTTCCACTGAATTAAATGCTCTTGCTTCCCACGTGGCCAATGTCATGTTTTTTTTTTTTGTTTTTTATGATGACTCCTGAGAAGACCCTTCATATATGGTGATTGTTCTTCCATATGATACTTTTGGTGATGACTTTTCAAAATCTTCTTTTACGGATGACGAAGATACATTGGATGTATTTAAGTTCCTTTCTTAACCCTTAGGGTGTGTTTGGTTCGGGATAGATGGATGAGAGGGGAGGGAATATTTATAATTAAATGTGTTTGGTTCAAATTTATGAGGGAAGGGGACGGGAGCAAAACCCCTCCAAAACACAATTTTTGCGTCCCCCCAAATCGGGGGGATTTGGAGGGTAGGGGAGGAAATCTGAACATTAATATTTTAAAACTTATTATAATTATTATAATATCCTCAGTTTTATTTTAATATTTCAAAATTATTCATTTTCTTTTGTATTACTGCCTTCTTCTGTGTGATTTTTCTCGATTGCTTCTATCAACTTATTATAATTATTCTCCACCTTCAAATTATTTAAAAATATTTGTCCTTAATATAAATCATAATCATTGTAATTTTTTTATATTTTTTATAACTCTTTTATGTTTATTTATATTTTTTCTTCTAATTTTGTTATGTATCCTATCCTATGTTCTTTTATATCAAACTTTAAATCTTTCATTTTAATTTTTTTTTAATTTTATTAAAAGATTTAAACCATTTATATTTAATAATAAATTATTTTATGTATTTGATGTGTTAAATAATTCATTACGATTTAAAAGTTGTTATCAACATATAGTTTAATTTGTTTTTGAATATTTTATTTGAATTAAGTGAACTAAATTTTTTAACATTATGTAGTAAATTATAACTTTTTAGTCACTCGATATTAGAAATTTTACTAACAAAAAAATATGTATAAATTTTCACATTTGAATATCATATTGTATCACTTATATAAGATAATAAGGATAAAAATGTAAATTATTAATAAAACCCCTCCCCTCCCCTTCTGAACCAAACATATTTTTAATTAAAATCTCTCCCTTCCCCCTCTCATCCTCTCGTTTGAACCAAACACCTATCGAATTAAAAAAATCCCCTCACCTCCCCTCCCATTCCATCCCCTCCATTAAAATACCTCCCATTTCTCTCATTTGAACCAAATAGACCCTTAAGGATTTTAATCACTTCTCCCAGCTTCATGATGATTTCCTTTTTGTTTGTTCGTTTTTGAAATTCATCAAAATAATATATATCCTTAAAGTCAAGTATTGAATCATATTTCAATTTTGGAGTCTTAGATATATGTTAGAAATAAATTTTATGAGATTAAAATTGATATTTGAGTACCATCATTTATAGGTACTTGACATCTCAGTTGGAATTTCACATATTTCATAAAGAGTGTCCCACAATTTTTTTATCTACGATACAATTAAAAGCACAAGGAACTCTCTAGTACTTAACGCACTAATAATCAAATACTTAACTTGAAATCCAAGCTGCACTTTTTTTTTCTTTTCTTCTATGATCCACACATAATTTGGTTTGTCTACTAATTTATTATTTTTAAAATGAAAGTGACAAAAGGGTTGTGTAAAACAAAATTCCAAAAATCACAATCAAGTTAATCAAATTTTTTAATTCTTTATTTCCATATATAAAATTTTCACCACCAAATAATGGAGGCGTGTTCAAGAAAATTCCCTTGTTAAAAATAGAATAAGTATTTGAAATCATTATGTTTCTTCCTGAGTCGATTATTCTTATAATAAAAGTTAAGTTTTAATACCATTTATTGACCAAATGACTCAAAACACAAGAGGGGGAGGGTGAATTGTGTTAGTTCAAAAGACATTGTCTAATTACACAAGTTTAATTTATAAATTTTTTAAAGTTAATTTTACTATGCAAATAGAAATTAAGCAGCAAAGTAGAAGTAAGAAAACTGATGGAAATATGTGGAGAAATTAA
This sequence comes from Vicia villosa, assembly GCF_029867415.1. NCBI lineage: Eukaryota > Viridiplantae > Streptophyta > Magnoliopsida > Fabales > Fabaceae > Vicia > Vicia villosa. The sequence goes on from NC_081180.1 coordinate 251,733,498, forward strand.
TAAAGCATGTAGAAAATAAAGTAGTGGAAAGTAAATAAATAGGAGAAATAGAGCATGCACCTGCAATTTATACAAGCTTAGTCTAGCCTCTTAGCATACTCTTGCTCTGGAGAGTTTCCTCTTGATAGTTCCACTAAAGATGTGAGCTTTTCACAAGGTATGTCCATAAACCTTCTTACAACCAAATATAGATTTTAACGGACTAATCATAGGAACCAAACATGGAATTTTAATAGAATAATCTCTAAACCAAACAAAAAATTTTAACAGACTAATCTTTAAATCAAACGAGAGATTTTAATAGGCTAATCTCAAAACAAAAAACAAGAGCTTTTAACTAGTTGGTTTTAGGAACCAAACAAATATTTTATTTAGTTGATCTCAAGAACCAAACAACTTTTTTTTAAAAAAAATATTACACAATAGACAACATCTTTTTTAGTAAATTATAATAATACCACAATACCATAACAACAAAATCTCAGAGATGTTTTTCACTCTCAAAGAATTAAAGCAAATTCGGCGAGAAATGAAAAAAGATGAAATAAAAGAGAGTAGAAACTAGAAATAATAGTTACGAATTTGATTTCTGATTTAAAAATGCAATTATGACAAGCCCTCTAGGAAAAAAATTGGCTAAAAAAAAAGTTCCACAAACCTTTTTAATGACTTAATCAATTAATCTTAGTTATTAATTGATTAAGAGCTTTTAAAAGACGACGAAACTAATCTAAAAGAGAAAACCCTATAACAGTTTTGTAACTTAACCGATTAAGAGTATTTCTAATGGATTAAGGATTCTTTTGTATTGCTCCAATTGATTGGACTTAGTCTGATAGTTATTCCAAAGGTTTTATATGTGTTTTAGTAATTTGAGGGGTTCAAAAAACATTTCGAGGGTGTTTGTATGTGTCTATTAGCTACCTTAGTACTCTTATCCTTTTATATTTCATTGATCACTCAGACACAAAATTTGACGATCTTTGACACTTTCATTCACACCCTTGAAACTTCACCCTTGAAACTTCAAGGTTCCTTACTTGATTCATTCTTGATTTAAACTTCATCTATAACTTGACTATACTAACTCACGAGATAGTGATAAATTTATTTATTTTCTTATATAAATCAGATATTCTCTGCGCGCAACTGTAGAGACTAACCTTCGAGTTGAAGAATATCATAATAGACAACAAAACTCTCTTTCAAGAAATTTAACACGGTTGCATGTCCATAACTAAATTCAAACAAAAATTTTATGATTTTCAAATTTTTAAAAAATTAAAAAATTAAAAAAAATAATTTATTTCATATACTTTTTCATGTGAAGCGTGACATTAATTTTATGGCTATTTTTAGACAAGTTTATAATTTCTGCTATTTCACTAAACTCACATTATCTTTTATCCGTTGTGGTTGAATTTCAAATTGTTCATCATATACTTCAACTCATTTATATATGTCCAGTTTCTTAAAAGAAAAAGTTTAATCTTCACTATATGTTCTTTTTCTCCAACAATAAAATGTAAAAGAAAAAGTTTAATCTTCACTATATGTTCTTTTTCTCCAACAATAAAATGTAATACAGTTTCTTTTATATTTAATTTGCAACATTTGTCATATTAAATTATTAGTATTATTATTATTTAAGAGAAAAACTTATCACCAAGGACCGCATAGCGCAGTGGATTAGCGCGTCTGACTTCGGATCAGAAGGTCGTGGGTTCGACTCCCACTGTGGTCGTTTATTTTTTATTTCAACTTCATCATTTTTGTGACACAAAACGGCATCGTTTTAATTCACACAATCACCAAAACCTAGCGTCCTTCATCATTTTTCTGTAACAAAACGACACCGTTTACATTCACACAATCACCGTTGTTCCTTGTTTGTTGCAGAGAGAAGAGTAAACACAAATTTCAATTCTTGAATCGGTATCGGAATCGGAAACATGAGTTCTTTGAAGAAACGCGAACCGAACGTAGCAACCAACAACAGAGAAGCCGAAGATCAATTGATCGTAACACCACTAGGAGCCGGCAATGAAGTCGGTCGTTCTTGCGTCTACATGACCTACAAAGGCAAAACCGTTTTATTCGACTGCGGTATTCATCCAGCTTACTCCGGCATGGCGGCGCTGCCGTACTTCGACGAGATCGATCCGTCGACCGTCGACGTACTTCTCATCACTCATTTTCATCTGGATCACGCCGCGTCGCTTCCTTATTTTCTCGAGAAAACTACGTTCAAAGGTCGGGTTTTCATGACGTACGCGACGAAGGCGATTTATAAGCTTTTGCTGTCTGATTATGTTAAAGTCAGTAAGGTTTCTATTGAAGATATGCTTTTTGATGAACAGGATATTAATCGCTCCATGGATAAAATTGAGGTTAGTGTTTGATTTATGATGATTAAATTGATTGGATTTAGTTTAGGGTTTTTTTTGTGTGTTTTTAGAGTTGGATTTTGAATGTATTTGTTGATTGTAGTAGTAATTGGGGACACTATGGGTTATTCAATTCTAATTCATTAGATTTAGGGTTTTATTTCTTTGGTGAAATAGAAGGGTTTGTAACCATCGAATTCAAGTTGAATGGCTGAAATGGACGAGAGCCTTAGGGTTTTCATGTGGTTAAAAATCATCAGGAGAATAAAGTAAATATAACAGATATGAGGATGTTGCATTGGATGGATGGTAAGACTAGATGTTATAAGATTAAAAATGACAATACTAGAGAGAGGGTTGGGGTAAGATGATGGAAAATGGGCTTAGGTGGTTTCAGTATGTAGCGAGAAGAGATGTAGATTTTGTTGTAAGGAGAGTATATTTGAGGGATAAAATGGAGAGGAGGCCAACAACTAGAGATAGAGGAAGATTTAAAGAAATTGTTAAGAAAGATTCCGAGATAAACAAATTGGATAGAAGCATGGTATTGGGTAGAACATTGTGTTGGAATTTAGTCCATGTAGCTGCCCCAACTTAGTGGTATAAGACTTGGTTGTTGTCGTTGTTGTTGTATTTTTCTTTGGAGACATGTATGTAATTACAATAATGTTTATGTTTGTAGCTTCAAAGCTTAAATTTATATATGTCAAACAGTAGTTTTAATTGGTGGTTGCTGGTTACTGATTTCCATCAAACTCTTGTAGTGAATGGTATTAGATTTAGGGTTTTATTTTTCCTTGGAGGCATCTTATTACAGTAATGTGTACTTTTAGCTTCAACATTTCAATGTAATATGTTAAACAGTAGTTTTAGTTAGTGGTTTGCAGGTTAATTGATTTCCATCAAACTCTTGGAGTGAATGGGATTAGATTTAGGGTTTTATTTTTCCTTGGAGGGCATGTAATTACCATAATGTGTATGTTTGTAGCTTCAACATTTCAATGTATATGTTAAACAGTAGTTTTAATTGATGGTTGCAGGTTATTGATTTCCATCAAACACTTGAAGTGAATGGTATTAGATTCTGGTGTTACACTGCGGGCCATGTCCTTGGTGCTGCTATGTTTATGGTTGACATTGCCGGTGTTCGAGTCTTGTATACAGGAGACTATTCACGTGAGGAAGACCGGCATCTTCGAGCTGCAGAGACCCCACAGTTTTCGCCTGATGTCTGCATTATAGAATCCACCTATGGTGTACAACACCATCAGCCCCGGCACACACGAGAAAAGCGGTTCACTGATGTTATTCATTCGACCATTTCTCAAGGGGGTCGTGTGTTGATTCCAGCTTTTGCTCTTGGTCGTGCGCAAGAGCTACTGTTGATCCTTGATGAGTATTGGCAAAATCATCCGGAACTCCAGAATATACCTATCTATTATGCTTCTCCTCTTGCTAAAAAATGTTTGACTGTTTATGAGACTTACACCCTTTCAATGAATGATAGGATTCAAAATGCAAAGTCAAATCCGTTTTCCTTTAAGCACATCTCAGCATTGAGCAGCATTGATGTTTTCAAAGACGTAGGGCCGTCTGTGGTGATGGCGAGCCCTGGTGGACTTCAGAGTGGGTTGTCACGACAATTATTCGATATGTGGTGCTCTGATAAGAAAAATTCTTGTGTTATACCTGGGTATGTTGTTGAGGGGACATTAGCAAAAACTATCATTAATGAACCTAAGGAAGTTACTCTCATGAATGGTCTCTCTGCACCTCTCAACATGCAGGTTCACTACATTTCCTTTTCTGCCCATGCTGACTCTGCTCAAACAAGTGCTTTCTTGGAAGAGCTCAACCCGCCTAACATAATTCTTGTTCATGGAGAAGCTAATGAGATGGGGAGGCTCAAACAGAAACTTGTGACTCAGTTTGCTGATCGTAACACTAAGATCCTCACTCCCAAAAACTGTCAGTCTGTTGAGATGTATTTCAATTCACAGAAAATGGCAAAAACCATTGGGAAGCTGGCAGAGAAAACACCACAGGTGGGTGAAACCGTCAGTGGTTTGCTAGTTAAAAAAGGCTTCACATATCAAATAATGGCACCCGATGATCTCCATGTCTTCTCCCAGCTATCAACAGCAAACGTTACTCAGAGAATTACCATCCCTTATCCAGGTGCCTTTAGTGTCATACAACATAGACTGAGACAAATATATGAGAGTGTTGAGCCGTCAGTGGATGAAGAATCTGGAGTTCCAACGTTGTTAGTTCATGAACGTGTGACAGTGAAGCATGAGTCTGAGAAGCATGTCTCCTTGCATTGGACAGCAGACCCCATTAGTGATATGGTATCAGATTCAGTTGTTGCTCTAGTTTTAAATATTAACCGCGATCTTCCAAAAGTAATAGCTGAATCAGATGCTACAAAAATTGAGGAAGCAAATGAGAAGAAGATAGAGAAGGTTATGCATGCTCTCCTCAAGTCACTCTTTGGAGATGTGAAGGTTGGAGAAAATGGGAAGCTGATAATTAACATTGATGGCAACGTGGCAGAACTTGACAAAGAAAGTGGTGAAGTCGAGAGTCAAAATGAAGCCCTCAAAGAAAGAGTAAGAACAACGTTCAAGCGAATTCAAAGTTCCGTAAAGCCGATTCCTCTTTCAGGAATTCAAAGTTCTGTGAAGCCGATTCCTCTTTCACCATCATAGGTTGTGACATTATAACCACTAAGAAATACTAGTTCTGATGCTCCACTAACATGCAAGAGATTTATCATGACATGTACTTATTGGTCTGTAACATGAACTTCGGCACAACATTTTTTCGCTCCAATTTTACTTCATTTGCATTTAGCATCCAGCTTCTTTTAATTTAAATATGATTAAGTTTTGGTAGATACAGATTCGTCTTTGTGAAGTCTCCCAGGATTTGTGATGTTCAATAAAGAAACATGTTTAGAATCACAAGGTCACAAACATGCAGTGCGCTCTTACTAAATTTATGCAAGTTAATCATTTCATCATTTAACAATTTGAGTTTAAATAAAACAAAAAACTTTATTAACCAAATTAAAGTTGAACTTCCGCATGTTCAATTCAATCGCTTGTGATTCGCTCAGTTTTGAACTAATTACTAACAGCCATTATAATAAATCCTTTTAATTTTTAAGTTAAGAGATCCTTATATAAGTAAACCTCCTCGGATAAGTGAAATTTGCACACTTCAGGATATCATTTAATATTCTGACAATATTTTTCAATTCATATTCTTAGCAATGATTGTCAATGTAATCTGGTTCGCTTGCGTAAGGAATATTTAGAAGGCTAGAAACGGCAAGGATTTTCGTAATAAGGAAGTGTGTCTGGATAGGATGTTGGAGAATGTGAAACTTAATACTCGGAATTGGCTGAAAAGTAAGTCTAACAACATCAAACATAACATAGCTATGTGGTGACAATATCCAAATGGCTGAGTGATTAAGAGTTTATTGTTGGGTTTTGGTCGAACTGATAGAGCTCAGAGGTTTTGTTAGCTTTATGGTTGGCTGGGTTTAATATTTCCAAGGCTTATCCGCGACTATTTGGTAGGAGATGGTTTGCGAGGCAGTGGTTAGTTCAACACTTGGAACTAGTATCAGTATACTTCGCAGAGCTAACTGGTGATCGGTGGTCTGCTGCGGGATCTGTCATAATTCGGGATAGCACGGAGATTCCAGTCCTTAGTGTGTAGAAGTGACTGTTGCGTGAGTTGGGATGGTTTTGGTATCAGTGCAGGTTGGGGCTCTGGCTTTCCGTTCCGAAGTTCTGGTAGGTCGCAAACAATTTGTTGATCTTGGGCGTGGAACACTGTCAAAGTTCGGATGGTTGGTCTTGTCATCGTTAGAACGAAGTTGATCCTAACTGAAACTATATGTTTCTATTGATGGAGATTGCAACATTTTGTGTTAAGGAAGATTGGTTGTCTCGACCGTGGTGTTGGTGTTGAGGTAGCAGCATGGAATTGCCATTACTCTTGGTTCTGTAGTGGATGTGCATTCCTATGCCGGTCCTTCTCACCAAATTTCTTGATTTTATTATTCAATAATGTAGTCGCCAAATTTCTCGAGCTTCGGCTGATTGCAGTGCAATTCTGTTTCGAGTATCGATTTGGATGATTTTAGCGGTGTTTACCTCTTTGACAGTGTTGCGAAAATACTCATTTTGGATGATAATGTTGACTTTTAACATTTTGGATTGGTGGAAGATCAATTCTTCAAAATTCAGAGTTCTTTTTGCCATAGCTCGTGATGTATTTGATGTTCAAGTTTCCACCGTGGTGTTTGAGTCATGCTTCAGCACTAATGGACGTGTTCTTGATATTTATCTTAGTTCTTCGTCTCCTAAAATGACTGAAGCACTCATCTGCACTCAAATTGGCTATATACTTTTGGCTTCAAATTCAACAAAAATGATTTTGATCATTTTAAAAATTCAGAGAAGATAATTCAGGGTGAGTTTTTAAAATTTGTAATGATTTATTCATTTAAATGTTATTATACTTTAAACTAATTTAGTGTCTTTTGCATACCTTCACAATAAGGTTGTGGAGTTATAAGGAGAAAATGACATTCACCAAGGGTGAAACAAGTTGATGTGATTAAAGAGCCTTTGAAATTAGATGCTTTTGAGAAATTGAACAATCTACTGAAACTATTTAGCAGTTGAAGTTATAAAAAACCAACTGTTATGTTTTTATTAAGAAGATCCTAAAGTCCCACATTAGTTAGAGTATTGAAATTGTATATATAGAGGGACACCCCTCATCTTACCAATCAATTTTGTAAAGATGAGTTAGGTCAAATTCTAATATGGTACGCACCAAGCCCAAAATAGTGTTGGACGTCACAAATTAATATCCACGCACCAAGCCCAAAAGAGTGCTGGGCGTGAGTGGGTGTATTAAGATTATATATAGAAAGACACTCATCATTTTACCAACCAATTTTGTAAGGATGAGTTAGAATAATTTATGCAATGCTATTGTTTATATTATGTTTTAAAATGATTTATAAATTGAATTCCATCATATTTGTTATTTTCAAAATTTTGAATTTTGTTTCCTAAGATACGTTATAGTGATACTGCTCGTGTCATGTTTCTTGGGAATAAAAATCAAAGGATGATGGCATAAATGACATAAAAATGGCTTACAGTAGTTATATTTTATTAACAGAATTTGTTTGTTATTTTAAAAACAACAGTGCTATATTTACACAATTTTTTACACTAAATACTTGAACAATATTTTTTAAAATAAAAAATAAACCTATAAATAGTGCTATATGATAAGTGTCCATATAGATAGTATATGAATAGTGATTTTTAGTAATAAATTAAAGTTGGTTAATATAATATAAAAAAATTAATTAATAGAATGGTGAATTGATTAATAAATGTTCGGATATTAAAAATAATTTTTAACAATAAAACAAAATTGATTAGTACAATGTTGGTTAATAAAATTATAAATTTGATTAATAAACATTCAGATTTTTAAGAGTTATAGAGTTAATTAATAATATTAAAAGAAAGTTTATTATTATTATAATGTTGTACTAATGGGTATAGATGAATATAGGTTAAGAATATCATTTTGCTTTTAAAAAAATTGAATTCTAAGTGGACAAACTTTTTAGGCGTCTTCATGGTTTATAATGGAGCTTTAAATGGTTTTTTAATTGATTTTGTGAGCAAAGTACATGTCAATAAAAAATTCATGCTAATATTATTTTTTATGTATATTATTTATTTAGTACATGTCACTATCTTATTGAAAAATTTATGAATAGTCCTGAACATTAGAAATTAATTGAATTTAGCATTCCATAGACATCAGAGTTTGTTTCTATGCTTCGCTTCAGTTGAATTTTTTTAAAAAAATATATATATTTTGGTGTCTTTAAATTTTGACACAAATATCTAAAATCATGATTTATGCAAATTCCTCAAGAAAGAGTAACTGTTTCAATAGGGTCAAATATGAAAGATAAACAAGAAATCTCAGACTCAATTTTCTCATATAAACTTGTCATCTAAAACAAATACAATATGCTTGAAAAATATATCTAAAGATTAGATAATTTGACAACTAAAACAAGTACAATTTAATGCTTGAAAAAAATATCATTTTGATCTAAGTCATCATTTTTTTTTATGGCAGATCTAAGTCATCTTTTTTTTTTTTTTGGAAATAAAGAGATTATATAACTAAAATACAATGTATTACAAAGCAATCCAGAGGGTCCCGCCTATAGTAGCAAGCTCACAAAAATGATGAATTTTGTTTTTGGCTTTCTTTCCTATTTTCTCTCTATTCTCTTTTCAAAATATCAATAATGAATAATAAAAATCCTAAGTGATGGAGATCTCTCAAATTACACAAAGTTTTTCTTTTCAATAAGACAAAAAAAAAAGATTGTTATTCCTCTTGCCTCCTTAAGTGACCAATAGAAACCAATAGCTCCAAAAAGTGCTTTTTTGCTGTCTTTCACGCCACCTTGCAAACATGCCACTCAAAAGTAGGAATTGGAACTAAAACACGCTGGTAGGATTTTCTTCAGTTCGCGGCGCAAACATGGGGACGCGGCGCGAATAGAGTGGATTTCCACTTCTTGGCTTGGTTTCTTGGTACTCTTGCTCGGCTCATTCTTTGTGATTCAAATCTCCAACTTCTTGAAGCAAAAACTCTACAAACTAGCAAACAGAGTGAAATACCTACTCAACTAGAGTTAGAACAAGAATAATTGCATTTTTGCCTATTGTGTGATTAAAAACATATGATTTGAATAGGAATTGGTTAAAAGGGACCAATAAAAGATGTGAAATTTACTACTATTTGGTCCCTAACATATTGAAACTGGAAGTCTTGGTAGCCTCGATGGCCTTGAGACGCTCCTCAAAAGCACGATACATTCTAGCAGTTTCAGCCACATCAGAAGTAAGGTCTTGCTCAAGGTCAATGACAGTGTGGTGATCGTCCACCACCTTAGAAATCTCCCTAATAGGAATCTCCATGGATTTTGGGATCGCATCAGTAGAAGTGGTAGGAACATTCTTGGTCAGCTTAACGACACTTTGTCTGAGCTCTTTCTGTCTCCTTGAAGGTGCAGAGGTGATTAAGGCATTCTAAGCATTCCAAAAGCTTCCTTGAAGCTCCTTGAAGATGTCCAAGATAGTTGCAGCACTTCTAGAATCCCTCCAAGCAATAGTTTGATTCTCACTTTCAAAGGAAATACTTTGGGGCATTGATTCTTCTGAGTAAATTTCTTCCCGTGCAACATGAATTCGGGGTTTCTTCCAATACAAGTTATTATTTTAATTCATCTAAGTGGATTATATTAGAAGTCATTGATCAAGACATGGAGTTATAAGTCATGTGGTGCGGATTTAGTTGTATTTACTTGGTGTATCATTGAATCATCAAAAGATTAAGGCACATGGACAAAAGGCATGATCTTGGTCAAAGTCTACTAAAGGTGGACCTTTTGGCTTAAGGCACATGGCATGAGACATGAGACATGAGATAGTGCACATAACAACAACAACAACAACAAAAAAAATCATCAATCGGATCCTCTCAAGACAAAAAATCCCAAGAATCCGAAAACTCTCGCAACGAAAAGTCACGAAGCTCGTCCTCATCTTCATCTTGAACACAAGAGAAACAAGATTGAAGACTCTCACCTCTTTCTCCTCTCACCAAGAATCAACGCCTCCTCCCTCTGAGCAACCAACTCCGTCAGCGATATCTCTCCGCCGCCCTCTCTCACCGCAACGCGTTCCTTCTCACTCTCTTCTCCAATAGGTATAATTAGGATGTAATGTAGATTTTTGAGATGAAATTGTAGCACTCTATGTATTTGATTAATTCTCTCATAGATTTTAACCCAATATATTTTGACATAGGCCTTAGTTTTGACACAAAGTCTTGATATTGAAATGAAATGATGCGTGTTGGATACCTTGCCTAATGCTTGTCCCTTTAATTGTTCCCCTTTTAATATTCTGTAGCTATTACTAAGGACTTAAAAGGACTGTTTTTTCATTATCTTTTGCAGGTCATTAAAAAATGCTTCGTCGGAGTAGTCGGCTTAGCAGAAGGCAGGATAGAATAAGTGAAATTCCTGATGAAGTTCTCACACATATTCTGTCTTTTCTAACCACCAGAAGTGCTATAGGCACTTCTTTATTGGCCAAAAGATTCCGCGGTGTATGGTTAAACGTGGAAAGCATTGTTGTTATGGGAGAATATGTCTCGGACCATATATCTGACCATCGTCTTAAAAGATTTATCGACCATGTTATGGAAAAAAGAGAAGAGGCAGCTCCTGGGGAATTTCATCCCATCAAATCTTTTTGCTTTGAAGTTAAATACTTTGCGAGGGATATGGCATTAGGACTTAGCCACTTGGCAAGTTGGTTAACTATCTCGATAAAAAAAAATCTCCAAAATCTTCGATTACATATGAAGAGCATATCTTGTTATAATGTGATATATCCTATGTTGCCTATGGCGGTGTCTGGTTGCAAGGGGTTAGTTGACCTCGAACTAGTTCATTTTAGTTTAGTAGGCTTTTCATTTGACGGTATTGAGTTTTCGTTGCTGCAAAATCTGGTCTTGAAACTAGTTTTGTTTGACTCAAAAAGTTTTTTAGCATTCCTTGCTAAATGTAAAGCTGTTAAAAAACTCAAATTAATTGGCATAGACTTGTCTTTTGAGAAAGACAAGTCTTTTGAGAAAGACAGTACCGAAGACTTCAGCATTGATCCACTGCCAAAATTAAATAGCGCAGTTTTTTCAGAATGTTCGCTTCACAACTTTCCATTTCAACTACTAGCCCTTTCGGAATCCCTCCATTTTTCATGTGAAGACTTTAATCCATACAAACTCATTGAGGTAATGCCTTGTAATGATATACAGCTATTCCATACATGCTTATTAGTTACTAAGTTGATAATACCGGTTAAATAGGACGGAAGCGCAATGGCGTTTTTACAAATTCCAACATTTGAACGTTTGAAGTCTTTGAATTTCAAAGGGACGAGGGACTCTGTGCTACAAATCTTAAGTTGCAGCCCCAACCTTCAGATTTTAATTTTCACTCAGGTTTGAATATATTTTATTTATTTTTTATTTCACTTGTTTATTTAAGTTTATAGTTTATATTTGGTGAACAGGATAGCTTTGCCACTGAATGGAACGGGGAGGATGACGGAAATTTTGTGAAACCAGACAATATTCCAAAATGCATGTCATCCATCACAAACTGTATTGTACAATCTATCATAACAACTAGAGATATGTCATTGCTTAACTACCTTTTGGGGAACGCAGTGAACCTCCGAACCTTAGATATTGGTATTGAAAAAGGAAAATCAAAAAGCATTTCAGAAAAAGATCTGTCAGACACATGGAAAGCATCTAGAATCTGTGAAGTTACATTCTCTTAAGTAAGTTTTTTATATCTTTTGAATTTATGATTTTCCTTTATTTTTTTTTGGAATTCCACACTTCATATATCGTTTCCGTAATAGCCACTTTTAGGATTTTTCTTTTCCATCCTTTCTTCCTTGTTTCACTAATGAGCCACATGCTCTCTTCCTTCCATCCCCTTGGGTTCCTATCGATGTGAAGCCATTCCAAGACATTTTTCCAAATCTTCTTTGTTTCCTCACACGCAAAAAACAAGTGCTCAACCGATTCTTCACCTTGGCAAAAACAACATCTATTCTCCGTTAGGATCCCAAACTTACATAATCTATCCTTTGTGGGCAATCTACCTTTAAGGGTCATCCAAAGCACGAATATGGTTCTTGGTCTCGCATAGTTATCAACAATCATCTTCTTCCACTCAACATGGTTAACATCTCCCATAATTGCTTTGTACATGTCGGATGTCTTGAATTTATCACTAACCTCCGCTTGTTCCCAGTATGGTGTATTTGTCATAGTCTCACGCAGGCTACATAATTTTCTCACCATCCAAGAACTACTCTGCTTCACTTGCCATTGCATCACATCCTGGTTTTTAAAGAAGTAACTATCCAACCAACGAATCCATAGTTTGTCCGCTTTTTTGTGTATATTCCACAAGAGCTTCCCCATATTTAGTCCCCCCGCTGATTTGGGCAAACAAACGCTTTCCCAAGCTATCGGTGCCTTCTTGCTCATCATAGTCCCACTCCACAAGTAATTCCGACATAACGCCTCGATTTGCTTGATGACTTTTTTTAGGGAAATAGAAAACTTGCATCCAGTAGGCTGAGATGGCAAACAATGTACTGTTAATCAGTTGACAACGGCCTGCATAACTTAACAACCGGGCCGACCAATGTGTAATTCTCGCCATAATCTTATCAATCAAAGGTCTGAAATGCTGGGCTGATAGTTTCTTACTTTCTAAAGGAACTCCAAGGTATTTGAATGGTATTTTTCCTTATGCAAAACCTGTGAATTGCATAATCTCCTCTCTGACATGTCTAGGCACTCCTCCAAAGTATAGTTTGCATTTTGATGGGTGAGCTTTTAGACCCGTGGCCAAAGAAAATCTGCTTATTTCCTGTAATATGAGCTGCACAGAACTTTTGTCACCCCTGGTGAACAACATCACATCATCAGCAAAGCTCACATTTGTGATTCCTAGCTTCTTGCATCGAGGGTGATACTGGAACTCAGTCCACTGCTCCAGATTTTTCAAACAGCGATGCATATATTCAATAACCAGGACAAATAGTAAGGGGGAAATAGGATCCCCCTGTTGCAACCCACGTTTGGCCGTCAGCATGTTGGTAACCTGACCATTTATAGCGTACCTGTACGTCACGGTTTTCACACACAACAGTATCCAAGTAATGAATTCCATTGGGAAACTCATTTCCCGCATAATCTGCTCTAAGGCTTGCCACTCGAGTGTGTCATATGCCTTTTGAATATCCATTTGGATAGCACATCTAGGCGACACCTGTTTACGACTGTATCGCGTAATAATTCTTGAGCCATAAGGATGTTGTCTTGAATCACCTTACCTGGAATAAAAGCCGATTGGCTTCCATTTGTGCAGGAACACAGGTTTGCGGAAAATTGTGTAAGGCCCTCGCATAAGGATTTCATCTTTATCAGTCTTTGACTTCATCCGAACAATGAAGCATCCTTCTTCATTATAATAGAGTTCTGGGAGAGAAACAAAGTTCCAAGTAGTCATCATGAACTTCTTCACAGCAGTCATGGATAAATCCCCCTCTAATACATACATGATTAATGCATTTTCCCAGAATTTCATTTCAGATTGAATGTCTTCTGTAACACCCCGAATTTAATTAAATTGGTTAATTAAATTATTGAAGGATTTAAATATTTGATTTAGTCGAATTTGGATTGTCGGTATTATTTAAGGGCGTATTTGGAATTATATAAATTGAAGTCGGATAGTCGGAAAATAATATTAAGAATAATATTATTTATAAGTCGGAATTATTATATTGAAGGAATTATTATTATAAGTGATATAATTAATTATTTGAGTTATATCTCTTATTGGGCCTAAATTGATTTTGGAGGATATTAAATAAAGAGAGGATTTAAACACTAAGCCCAAATGATTTTATATTAGGGTTTTAGAGATGAGAAAGAGTAGTGTTGTCATTTTTGGGAGAAAACAAGATTTGAAGAGAAAGAGGCAAGACTATGGAAAAGAAGAAGGAGCTTGAAGATTTTCATCCATGGTGTCAATTGAAGATGCAATTAGAGACCCATTAAGTTGCTTCCATTGAATAAGGTAAGGGTGGGATTCTCTTCCTATAATGGGGCTCATGAACAATTGTATGTTGGGGATTAGGGATTTAGGTTATTCATTTATTGTGTTGAATCTGTTTATGGGTGTTGTTTGAAATTGTTGTGTTGACTGTTTTTCTGGAAATTGAAATTATGTCGTTGCTGTACATATCAATATATGAATGGTTCTAAAACTACTATGCCTTTGTATGATTCTGTTTGTTGCTCAGGTGCTGTTAACGTGGGTTTGCCGAGTGACTCTCCCATTAGACTATTACTCCATTTTGTTTTATGCAATTTTGATAAGTGCTGCATAATGTTTTCTTGCTGGTTGCCTACTGTATTAGCTATTAAACCAATGATTGAATTTGTTAGAATATATATGAGCCCTCTTATGTGCTTGCTTTTATTATGTTAATTAATTAATGATTGAATGTGTTAGAATATATATAAGCCTGTTATGAGCTTGCTTCCAATGTTAACTAATATATATAATGGATATGGCCATTACGAAATGGAAATATAATTGAACAGTAGAGACAATAAATTGGAAACCAGTAGAATTAAAGAATGGTGAAGTATGTATAGTGAATAGAACAAATTCCTAGTTAACATTAGTAATTATAGAATTAATAAATAGTTCCGTTTGATCAAAATAGTCGAATTAAGCGGTATGATTAGATGACCGGAATTTGATGAAAATCGACGTGGTAGCTAAATTTAATTAGTAGATTAACATGGTGGTGTTATTTTGTTGAAATTGTGATATTTTACGAATCGACTGAAATTGTATTTGGTTTAAATATTCTTTATAAATAAATTATAATAATTTAATAGAATTGTCAATAGAGTTGTTAGAGTTGTCAATAGAGTTGTTAGAGTCGACAATAAGTTGTCAGAGTTGTTTTGAATTATTAAGAGTCATATTTTTATTTGTTTTGAGTAATTCTGACATGTTTAGAGTTGTCAGTGTATAACGTCGGTGTTTGTTTTTTTATTGGAACTTTAACAATTCATATCTTTTGAACCGTAACTCCGTTTGAGTCTTCGTTCGAGGCGTTAGAAAGCTAGCGTGATATTCTTTTCAATAAAAATGGTTTTGAGCAATAGAATGCTAGAAATTGGAAATGGAGTAGAAATTGAAGTGAATTAAATTAATATAGTTTGATATTAATTGGTTAAATTAATAGTTAAATTAATTGCAATGAGTTTAATTGATTGGAATATACTTGAAGTTGGATCAATCATTCGGTTTGTCGGTAAATTACGGTATTTTGAGGATTCGTCCGTAATTGTGTTTTGACTTGAATATGTATGTTGAGAATAATATATGTATATGTCATGATGTTGTGTGTCGCTACCGCGAAAATTAACAGAGTCGCCACTAACATATTTATCCTGAAAAGGAAGGGAATGCCAGCAAACCACAAAACAAAACAACGGTCTCACGACCAGAGAAAAGGGTAAGGGAGTCGGTTACGCGAGGGGAAGGTGTTAGCACCCCACGCGCCCATCGTACTCGATGGTATCCACGCTTGTGTCTAAATCTATGGGTGTGTAACAAATCTACGCTAATCTGGACTAAAATGAATGCAGAATGTAGGGAAAAGAAAGTGTTATGCTCGCACGGGCCCTACCCCGCTGCCTACGTATCTGTTTTGCAGAATCAGAGCTACCGTAGCTCGGCTAACTAATTTTGTTTGTTTTGTGTTTTTTAGGTGAACAAGTTACATTCACACTCCGCTGCTCGACCTTTGGAGACTTATGCTGGGAATGGAGCGGAAATAACAAGCTCTTAAGAAAAGAAAATCAAAGAGTGTGGTTTGTGTTTTAAAGAATGCATGAGGAAGACCTAAGCTAAGGGGGAAAGCTTGCTACCTAATGTTATCATACAAAGGGTACAAGTCTAAGCTAAACTAGCAACCTACGCGAAAAAAGGGGAAGCACACAATAATATCACACAAACGAGCATCCGCTCGTAAAGCAAACAAAACCAACGGTACTGACCGAATGGTAGAAAAGCGGTCCCGCCATAGCCAAGGGGAGCAGCTCAACCCAAGTCAACCAAGCATTAGACCTCGCGAAAATGATCGGGCCATAGACAAGAGGGCGGACCCCTCTCAGCAACCAAGCCGTCACGGATCGTAAAGGAAAACGGTGCGTGTGTACACCGAGCATCAACGTCGAGTGACATGAGCTATAGGAAAGGCGGGGGTCCGGCTACATGAACCCTTTTCCTGACATACTCGATAACAAGATCTTTTGCACGTTCGGAAGCGAGCAACGCGAGGCGTGCGCATACTGAACAGACTCGATGAGACTAGGCGGGGGTTGATTACGAACCCTTGACCGCATGCCTTCCATGAGGACTTAACGGAGTGCCATATAGGACTTATTACACCGTGACTCCCTGCCGCAAAGCACAAATGTAAACACACCAACAAAAACAGAGCCTCTTTCGAGGGCTTGGCCAGATGCATGTCTAGGTCCTACTTCTCATGTTAAAGGATGATGCGAGAAAGCGATAAAGTACAGAAAGAAGTAAAATGAAACGGAATCAATACCAAACGGATGATGATCCGTAAACTAAAACGAAGAGAGCGAGTAAACTAGGATCCCGCGAGCGAGCTAGCAAAAGCAACAGCAAACATGTCAGCACTCCGATTAAAATCCGCATAAGCAATCAAGAATCGGCGCGATGAAAATAAATCACGCGCCAACGTGTGCATCGGGCACAACGAATACCATACACCTGCAAGGGAAACAGAAGTCCGGACAAGCAAGTATAATGATAAAGGATGCGTGTAGAAACGCGAATCAGAGAGAGGATAAATGTCGTGTCCCGCAAATAAAGCGGAACACGAGAGCGGGCATCGACCAGAGCCTCCATGTTGCCTTGCATACTAGCACACACGTTAGAGATAACAAGACACCGCAATCGGAATTGCGTTATTGAATTATAAGCTGAACCGGAAATGGATAACAGAATAGAAAGTGAAAACATAACAAAAGCAAACAAGAAGAAACATGAGATAGTATTCAAGAGCAAATCAAATATGTACACTAAAACTACGGAAGCCAACACAAGTATTTACATGCACAACGGTACACCGAAACGTCGAAACCGGGTAAAAATGATAAAAAACTAAACTTGTCGGAATTAAACCAAAATTTTATGGTAAGCTAGAAACGTGCCAAAGAACTCAAATATGCGGTCGGAATTTATTAAATCGGCTCGGAAG
Organism: Vicia villosa; assembly: GCF_029867415.1. NCBI lineage: Eukaryota > Viridiplantae > Streptophyta > Magnoliopsida > Fabales > Fabaceae > Vicia > Vicia villosa. Next base: position 251,750,938 of record NC_081180.1, read on the forward strand.
CACGATTTCCGAAACGGGACAGTAGCGAAAACGATAAAAAAAGTCGTCCGAAACCGAGAATAAACCTCACCATCAGCTCTGGAAGCATTATTCTACTCAAGAAACATTATTCACATTCGCAAAAATTCAACACGGTTCAAGAGTTATGACATTTTGAAGTAAAGCCGACACACCGCGCGAGTTATGGAAAAATTCGGAAAGAAAGAAAATAGCATGGTGTAGCAGCAAGTTCCAGCACTTAGAGGCATTTATTAACACACAAGAAAGCTCTACTATCACTTAGAATTAACAAACAAACAACACAATAAAGTTTAGACAAAAATCCTTCAAAAAAACTATGTTTTCATGAGTTGAAAATAATGAAATGCAACACCAATACAAAGCCAAGAAAATTCTGCATTATGCTACCTTTAAAACAGCCCCAACAACTCATAGAAGTCACACATAAACACCAAGAAATGACTCATGGCAATTGGCTCAAAGTATATTATTGGCAAGAGCGAAGATAACATAGAATCATGATTTTCAAGAGTGTAATCACTACAATTCTCCACATTAAACTCACATTTGTGCACCAAGTATATTCAACTTCAATCATTATCATCAAGCACAACAACAACAAGAATCAACCTCAAAAATTCAGCATCATGCTCATGGTTATAACCTCTCATGTCAACACCAATTATCATGCTTAAGTTGAAATTCACATTCTAAAATTGAACCAAACAAGTCCTACTTCTAAAATTCATCCACATGCACCTTAATTCACAACAACTCAATATTATCAAACCATCACAATTCTCTTAATCAAATCATCAAACACTTTGTGTGCATATATTTAATTCATAGAGCATTATCAATATATCATCAACAACTATTCACCGGTAAATCTCGAATTCAATCAAATAATCAAGATCAACACGAATCATTCAATCAACAAACAATTATCATCATCAATTATCATAGATCCATCATCCGCAATCAAACATCATCATCAATTAATCAAGAACAAAGCATGAATCTAGATTTGAATTCACATAATGATCAACAATTAAGCACTTAATTCAAGATCCGAAAGCTTACCGGATGAAGATCTAAACCGACGCGCGAACACCAACACGACACGAACGCAAACGCGAAGCAAAGACGAAAAGTGAATCCCAAGGGGAGAGAGAGGCGCGCGCGAAGTGTATAGGAGAGAGGAGGAGAAACTTCGATCCGATCTTCACTTTTCAATCCATGTTGTTTTTTATTCTTGAAGAAGATTGATGAATATTGATGAAAGTTTTGTGTAATTTGTGGTTTTGATTTGAGAGAAATGAGAGAGAATTGAGAGAAAGTGTTTTTGATTATTTTGGGTGAATTGAAGTTATGAGAGTCCTCCCCCTTGATTTGTGAAGAGCAAAATGTTTATATATTGTCAACGCGAAATGTCCAAATTGCCCTCGGTGCGTCTCATTTGGCTCGCTTTTAAGGAAACTCGGTTCGGCTCTGAATTCCGGAACGAAACCGATGCCATTATGAAGATGACCAAATTTGTGATCCGTCGCCGCGAGAATCACCTTAATCCGATAAGCGATGAAGAAAATACGCCTGTTTGAATGACGAGAAACGTTGATTCATCTGGCGCGACTGTGCGAAATTTTGTGAGTACCGCTCAAAGAACTCGATAAAAACCTATCTTCGGCTCAGAATCTGAACAGGCATGTGTGACGAAGAATCGAAGCTAACGAAATTTCTGAGAGAATGCCGCCGGAATGGACTTCATACGATAAAAATCGAAGAAGTTATGAATTTTCGAACTCGGCGCGACATGCTCGAAAACACACTTTTCACTGAAAAATCAAGGCGTTCTTCAAAATGCTGGGAATTTTTGGTGCATAATTGGTCTTCGGTCCGAACATATAAAATCTTGGTAATGATGACACGGAGCTCCAGTTAAATTTTCAAGCGAATCCGACGAGCGGATTGTGAGATATGAATTTTTTATTGTCCGAAAACCCTACATTCAGCACCGTTTTTCACTGCGAAACCTCAAGTAATTTGCAAATTTGACGACCTTCTTCAAAGAATTAGCTTCCGAGCCGAACACGAAAGTTGTAGACATCGTCGAAACAGTCAAGATAACGCGGGAACTAAGCTCATATCACCTTCCAAATATGACTTGCGAATTTTTTCTCGTATTTCCACTGTTTAAACCATTTTTCACGCCTTTCTTCTTGAACCCATGAAAACTCTTTATTATTTTTCTTCAATTTTTGAATGACGAAATAAACGTCATTATTAACTTATAGCTCAAATAAAGAGGGCAAATTTTGGGGTGCAACAGCTGCCCCTATTCAAACTTCTTGAACCTGACGAGCGAGAAACGAAAGTTTCGAACCGTTGAGGTGGAAGGAGATTGAATACCAGAATGAACTCGAAAATTTGCGCTCTTGATCAATAAAAGATTCCGTCTTGTGATAAGAAGGAATGTACCACCCCGCAAGCAGGGAGAAAAAACTTCAATTGACCTGAATAATTAAATAAGCTCCAACTTGCGATAAGAAGGAACAGATAACCCCACAGGCAGGGGAAAAGACTTCAATTGATCTGGGCATCAAAAGAAGTAACATCTCGGCTGATCTGGGCATCAGGCGTAGCAGATGTCTTCCGAACAGGAATCGGGGATAGATGTCTAAGTCGATCTAGGGATCGAAATGAGATATTCCGGCTGATCTGGGCATCAACGGGTAGTAAATATCTCTGGTCTGGGCACCAAGGCGACATCTCCATCTGATGCAATTAAATCATCAGGCAGATATTCCAACTGATCTGGGTATCAGCGGCTTGCTCCTTCGTAAGATCGACGAGATCCGGAGGCGGTTCCCTCAACCGAAAGTCTGGTTTATCAGGAATAGGAACAATATCTCTTCCGAACTGTGTACGCCGGGAAAGGAAGTCTTTAACTGATCTAGGCTCGATGCTAGAAAATAAGTAGAACAATCCTCTTCTGAATGACAAAGTCAATCAGGTAGATATCTCCATCTGATCTGGGTATCAGTGGCTTGCTCCTTTGTAAGATCGACGAGATCCGGAGGCGGTTCCCTCAACTGAAAGTCTGATTTATCAGGAATAGGAACAGATATCTCTTCCGAACTGTGTACGCCGGGAAAGGAAGTCTTTAAACTGATCTGGGCGCGATGCCAGAAAATAAGTAGAACAATCCTCTTCTGATTAAAAAAAGTCAATCAGGCAGATATCTCCATCTGATCTGGGTATCAGTGGCTCGCTCCTTCGTAAGATCGACGAGATCCGGAGGTGGTTCCCTCAACTGAAAGTCTGATTTATCAGGAATAGGAACGGATATCTCTTCCGAACTGTGTGCGCCGGGAAAGAAAACATCTTCAACTGATAGTAAGCATCAGGACTGGGCAGATGAGTTCTTCTTCTGAACGAAAATAAATCGTCAGGACGTAGATATTTCCAACTGATCTAAGGCATCAGTAGGCTTGCTACTTAGGAAGATCTTGGAGATCCGGAGGCGGTTCCTTCAACTGAACTGGAATCAGGATAGGAACAAATATCTTCAACCGATATGGGGACATCGGGAATAAGTAAGCCTTCACGTAATCTGACGGTGTCAAGATAATGAGACAAACTTCTTCTGATTTGGACATCAGGATAAGCGCCTGTAATGATTAGGCGAGTTGCTCTTTGGGAGGCATTTTGAAACTTGATAACTTTCCTGTAGAAAGAAACAAATATGATATGATTTATGCATGATGCATGTATGAATGTTTATGGAATAACGTTCCGTCGAAGGAAGACGTTACACGCTTTTGAGAATGCTATGCAAATGATGTGTGATTCGGACGCTGCTTGTAGAAACAGCGGAGGAGCACTGAATTGCTGAAGCAGTCCTGAAGAGAGCATGGAACTCTGCGGGGAGGACAAGATGAGTGACCAGATGTCACTAACTGCGAGCTGGCAAAGATGGACCAGAAATCTGCTGGAGATGATCAAATCTAGACGCGAGCTCTGCTTGGGGAATAAATCCTGCTTGAAGATAAGAACATCCCACTTAATTGCTTGGGGAATACCCTGGCCACTTCACTGGAGAAGCAAATTCTCAACACAATGGGGATGTGGAGATAAGAGCAAGTCATGGAGATAACTCTGATGGGGAGTAACCGACTTGCTTGTGTAGAACGCATTCCGCTGGGGAAATCCTTGAAGGACACAGATTCTGCTGAGGAGTGACTCAGTGGGAAAGATGAATATTTCTGCAAAGCGAGCTGCTGAGTATACGAGAGATTCGCTGGGGATAAGGAACTTGACATAAGAACCTTTTGTTAAGATAACTCCACTGGGGAATGAGATACCTCTCCTGGGGAAAACAGGTCAATCTGTTGGGGAGAGAAAGCCCTCTACTGGGGAAAATGAGGCCTTCAGGCAAGGAACCTCATTAAGAGCTTGCTGGGGAATCGGATACCATTCTATCATGACTCAACTGGGGAGAAAGTATTCCGCCGGGAATAAGGCTTCTGAAGCACGGGAATTGCATTGAAATGTGCTTTACTGAGGATATGAGAATCTTGAAGCAAAGAAAACCTCATCTGAATGCACTCAGCTGGGGAGTGAGAAGCTCTCATGATTTGGTCCGTCGATATGCTGATATGAAGCGCTTGCAAGGACGTACCTGCGAGACAAACAAATGAACGTGCCCCAGGATATAGCATGGTATCTTGTCCTGCCATCCTGGTTACACAAGACTTCGAAGTAGATTCAAAGGTTTTATCATTTCTAATCATGTATTGTAAATGCAATGCAATTTTCATACGCAAAGTTTACCACAAACTCGGGACGTTTTATGCAAACAAAACAGTAAAAGAAAACAACTTTTGAAGATAAAAAGATCTTTATTAATTGCAAAAGGAATGCTCATAGAAGGGCGAACACATTTCAGAAGTAGTTCCTAGTAAGAGGTAACCACACATTTATTGAGTACAAGAGAAATGACAATGTGAAATGGATATCCATTGGTTTTGATCCCGCCATCACTTTTATAACCTCGACGTTCTCATCTCCTTGCTTTGGAAGACCGTACTCATTAAGATTGATCACTGCCCGATTTAACAACTGATTGGTGTGACATCACCGAACTTGTGGACCCGACGGGGTTTGTGAGCGCCTTTAGGGATTTGAGTTGCCAGCGATGCAAACTCAAGAACACGGAGTCTTGCTTATCCCTCGGCCGGGAGCCCTAAACAAAGTGATTGGATGTTGTGCATGCTTTAGGGATTTGAGCTGCTAGGTGCAAACTTAAGAACACGGAGTCTTGCTTATCCCTCGGTCGGGAGCCCTAAACACGACGATTGGAATTAGAAAATGCTTTAGGGATTTGAGCTGCCAGGTGCAAACTCAAGAACACGGAGTCTTGCTTATCCCTCGGTCGGGAGCCCTAAGCATGTATGAAGAGTGATTGCCAAGGTGGCATGCGAGATGTAGTCCTTCGCTTTTGTCCTTTTTTTTTGCCTAAGCCGCCCTTTCGGGTTTTCAACTTAGCGGGTATATTTGTTTCTTTTTCATTCTTTTGCCTGATTCATTTTCTTTTTTTTCTTTCTTCTTTTTTTTCTTTCTTTTTTTTTTCTTCTTTATCAGGTCTATGCGAAGTATTTTTTGACCACATCTGCGTTCACAGGGTGCGGAAAATTCTCGCCATCCATTGTTGCAAGCATCATGGCGCCGCCAGAGAATACTTTCTGCACAACAAAGGGGCCTTCATACGTCGGAGTCCACTTGCCTCGAGGATCTCCTTGAGGGAGAATGATTCTTTTGAGTACCAGATCACCTGGCTTGTAGCTTTGGGGTCGCACCCGCTTGTCAAAAGCTTTCCTCATCTTCTTTTGGTACACCTGACCATGTCCGATAGCCGCTAAGCGTTTTTCATCGATGAGGTTCAACTGATCCATCCGATTTTGTACCCATTCTGACTCGTCAAGCTCGACGTCTTTCATAATCCTCAAGGAAGGAATCTCAACTTCAACTGGCAATACTGCTTCCATACCATAAACCAGTGAGAAAGGAGTTGCCCCAGTCGATGTACGCACAGAGATGCGATAGCCATGCAAGGCGAAAGGCAACATCTCGTGCCAATCTCGGTAGGACACTACCATCTTCTGCACAATCTTCTTAATGTTCTTGTTGGCCGCTTCAACAGCGCCATTCATCTTTGGACGATACGGAGAAGAATTGTGATGCTTAATCTTGAAGGACTCACAAAGCTCCTTCATCAACTTGTTATTGAGATTTGATCCATTATCAGTAATGATCTTCTCAGGAATCCCATAACGGCATATTATGTTGTGCTTGATAAAGCGAGTAATCACTTGCTTGGTGACATTCGCATAAGATGCGGCTTCAACCCACTTGGTGAAGTAATCGATGGCAACCAAAATGAAGCGATGTCCATTAGAAGCAGTAGGCTTAATCTCTCCAATCATATCAATGCCCCACATTGCAAAAGGCCACGGAGAAGTCAAAACATTCAAAGGCACAGGCGGCATGTGCACTTTGTCAGCATAAATCTGGCACTTGTGACAAATTCTGACATGGTTATGACAATCAGTTTCCATAGTGGACCAATAGTAACCAGCCCTCAAGATCTTCTTAGCCATTGTATGCCCACTTGAATGGGTACAAAACTCACCTTCGTGCATTTCCTCTATGATTTTCGAAGCTTCTTCCTTCACAACACATCGGAGCAACACACCGTCATGATGCCTCTTGTACAATACACCACCGTTGAGGTAAAACTTAGCTGCAAACCTTCTCAGAAACTTCTTATCAGTCACCGACGCTTCGGGAGGATACTCTTGAGTTTCGAGGAACTTTTTGATATCATGATACCAGGGATTACCATCCAACTCAACATCAGCCTCAAAGCAAAATGCTGGTTCGTCCAATCTGTTGATGGTGATGTTAGGCGCTTCATTGGCCCATTTCACTTTGAACATGGAAGCCAAAGTAGCGAGAGCATCAGCAAGATTGTTCTCTTCTCTAGAAATATGCTCGAATGTGATCTCATCAAAGTAAGGAATGAGTCTCATCACATGCTCCCTGTATGGAATCAGATTCTGATGGCGAGTTTCCCAATCTCCATTGATCTGGCTAATGACAAGATTGGAATCCCCATAAACTTTCAAGTATTTGATTCGCAAATCGATCGCAGCTTCGATACCATAAATGCAGGCTTCATACTCAGCCATGTTATTAGTGCAATCAAAACAGATTCTGGCTGTAAACGGAATATGAAAACCTGATGGAGAAGTAATTACAGCTCCAACACCATTCCCGAGTGCATTAGAGGCACCATCGAACACGAGCGTCCATCGCGATCCTGGTTCGGGTCCTTCCTCCGGTCCGGGAATGTTACAATCTCTGATGTACAACACATCCTCATCGGGGAATTCAAACTTCATCGGTTCATAATCTTCGACCGGCTGGTGCGCAAGATAATCTGCCAACACACTACCTTTGATGGCTTTCTGAGTAGTATATTGGATATCATATTCAGTCAAGATCATTTGCCACCTGGCTACTCTTCCGGAAAGAGCGGGCTTCTAAAAAACATACTTGATAGGATCCATCTTGGAAATCAACAAGGTGGTGTGAACCAACATATACTGCCTCAGCCGGCGAGCAGCCCACACCAAAGCACAGCAAGTTTTCTCGAGCAGTGAGTATCGGGATTCACAGTCGGTAAACTTTTTGCTAAGGTAGTATATTGCATGCTCTTTTCGGCCAGACTCGTCATGTTGACCCAGCACACATCCCATTGAATTTTCAAGAACTGTGAGGTACATAATCAGAGGCCTTCCTGGAACTGGAGGCATTAGTATCGGAGGTTCTTGCAGATACTCTTTCACTTTTTCGAATGCTTTTTGACAATCATTATTCCACCTGGCCGTCTGATCTTTTCTTAGCAACTTGAATATTGGTTCACAAGTGGCCGTAAGATGAGAGATGAATCTAGCAATGTAGTTCAATCTCCCTAAGAGACCACGAACCTCTTTTTCTGTCTTCGGCTCAGGCATCTCTTGTATAGCTTTTATTTTCGCAGGATCGACCTCAATACCTTTTCCGCTAACAACAAAGCCCAACAACTTTCCGGATCGCACTCCGAAAGTGAATTTGTTTGGATTCAACCTTAGTCTGAATTCCCGAAGCCTTTCAAACAACTTCTGCAAGTGAACCAAATGCTCTTCTTCAGTGTGAGACTTTGCAATCATGTCGTCAACATACACTTCAATCTCTTTGTGAATCATGTCGTGAAAAAGAGTCACCATGGCGCGCTGATACGTTGCCCCTGCGTTTTTCAACCCAAAAGGCATGACTTTATAGCAGAAAGTTCCCCACGGTGTGATAAACGTTGTTTTCTCCATGTCTTCTGGTGCCATCTTGATCTGATTGTACCCAGAGAAGCCATCCATGAAGGAAAACACTTTGAAAGGAGCAGTATTATCCACCAACACATCAATGTGAGGAAGAGGAAAATCATCCTTTGGACTCGCCCTATTAAGATCTCTGTAGTCCACACACATCCTGACCTTTCCGTCCTTCTTAGGTACAGGAACAATATTCGCAACCCAAGGCGGGTAATTCACCACTTGTAGAAAGCCAGCATCAAATTGTTTCTCAACCTCTTTCTTAATCTTCTCAGACATGTCTGGGCGAGTCCTTCGAAGCTTCTGTTTGACAGGAGGACTATCTTCCTTGAGAGGTAGACGATGTACCACAATATCTGTATCGAGACCAGGCATATCCTCATAGGACCAAGCAAAGATATCCGCATACTCTTTCAACATAGTAATAAGCCTCTGCTTCACACTATTCTCAAGCGCAGCCCCTATCTTGACTTCTCGGACTTGCTCTTTAGTGCCAACATTTACCATCTCAATTTCCTCCTGATGCGGCTGAATCGCTTTCTTTTCTTGTTTCAACAATCTGGCCAACTCATCGGGGAGATCACAATCTTCATAAGCTTCCTCCTCGGCTTGGTAGATCGGATTGTCAAAATCATAATAAGCAATAGCGGAACTGTTACCAATGAAATCCGTGGTAGTGGAACATCTGCATGATTGATGTTTTTATTTTAGTTTTATTTTTATTAAGCTATGTGCGAGTGTGTGCAAAAACATCGCCATTTAAAGGAAAAAGTTAAAAAGAAAGACAAGGAGCAAAATATTTGAATGCAAAAACGTCCTTTTATTTCATGATTAACTTTGAAAATGCGAACTGCATGGCCCTACAAATGATTCACTACGCCTTGGGCATAGCGTAGGAATTATTGCATGATAAGAAAAGTAAAAAACAAGAAATTTACTCCTGAGCTTGTGTGACTAGAACGACATCTTCAATTGTCCAGTTGCGAGGCATCTCCCCAGGAATACTTGGACGAATCCAGCTATCAAAATCACAGTCACTATCCACCTCCTCGCCATTGACAATGGCATTAACCTGGCCATCTTGAATGACACCACCACTCACAAACTTGATCGGGCTAAGGATATTAGGCTTTGGCGATGCAATACGCTTTCCAGGACTGAAACCAAGACCATTCTTGTCAAATTTGGGACGCACATCAATTACTTGCCCCCAGCCTTCCACCTTTCCAGTCTCAACAACAACCTGAGCGTCTTTCAGAGAAGACATAATCGCTTCTGGCTTCGTTATCTCATAAGGAGGAGTTCTCACAGCATTTACAGCTTCAAACGCTTGGAAAGGCGTCTCATGTATTTCACCTTCGATCTCCACATACCGGAAAGAGGACAAGTGACTCACGATATAATCTTCTTCACCACAAACTGTCACTACTTTACCGTCAACCGGATACTTCAACTTCTGATGAAGAGTGGATGTCACAGCACCAGCCTTGTGAATCCACGGTCGTCCCAACAGACAACAGTAAGCAGGTTGAATATCCATCACATAAAAGGTTGTAGTAAAGATCTGAGGACCAATCTGGATTGGTAGATCTACCTCTCCGAACACAGACCTCTTTGAACCATCAAAAGCGCGTACCACCAACTCACTGGGCCTCAACTCAACACCAGCATAGTCGATTCTCATTAGAGCTGATTTGGGAAGCACGTTCAAAGAAGACCCAGTATCAACCAAAACACGGGACAAAGTCGTCCCCTTACACTCAATCGAAATATGCAAAGCCTTGTTATGGTTTCTCCCTTCTGGAGGAAGATCACGATCCGTAAATCCCAAACCGTTCCCAGCGGAGATATTATTGGCTATCGCCTCTAACTGATTCACAGATATTTCATGCGGGACGTAAGCACCATTCAGGATTCTCAAGAGAGCATCCCTATGACCTTCTGAACACATCAGTAGTTGCAAGATGGAAATCTTTGACTGGGTCTGACCCAACTGCTCAACAACCTTGTAATCAGACCTCCTGATGATCCTCAATAATTCCTCCACATCCTTGGAAGACACAGCACTATCAGGTGCCCCACTCTGAATCGGAGAATTCTGGCGAAGTCACATAGAATTTTGTAAGTGCTTTAGGGATTCGAGCAATGCAAATGGTGCAATGCTCAAGATAGACAATGTCTTGCTTATCCCTCGTTCGGGAGCCCCAAGCAACTTCAAATACTTGCAGATCATAACATCACGACCAGGTGCCCCAGAATAGAACTCACACCTAGTGTCATCGTCATCAAGCATAGAATCTGTAGATATCCACACAATACGGAGCTTAACCAGTTGCAAATAAAGCAAGCATAGAAGCAAATGAGCATAAGATAAGTCTTCAAAAAGAACCCCAACTAAGCTTTCCTCTTGGTCACCCCACAAAGTTGCTTCATGACTAATCTTTTAACACACAATAAGGATAAATCAAGTCTCTGAGTCTGGAGAAAGTACCAAGTCTGAATAAGAAATCCTCGATCCTGAACACCTGTTATGCATGGAATGTATGAGATGCATGATATGAGTGCAATGCCATGTTCATTCAATTTCCAAGGAATCCTCGTGTTTTGATTTTTTTTAGCAAGCAAGAGATGGAAAAGCTCGACACGAGGCTTAAAGATATGATTCCTTTGAAATGGAAGGAACATGTATGCTAGTTATTTTTTGTACATCATTTTTTTGGAAAGTAAATATGCAATGATGCAAAGTGGTGGGGCTTGTTGCCGCCCACCAGGCATTCTGGACTGCCGGTAACACACATAATACAAAGCCAAAGGTTCGGCCCCAAAATGGTATACCACACGGAACATAGAATGTCAATCCACATAACCAAAGCCCATAGTCAATAACACACTGGAATAGAACACAGATTGCCACTCGAACAAGAACCATAGTACCCCACGAACAGGAACCAATAGTACACTCGAACGAGAACAGCGGTAACCCACGAATAAGAACAGCGGTAACCCACGAACAAGAACAGCGGTAACCCACGAACAAGAACAGCGGTAATCCACGAACAAGAACAGCGGTCACCAACAATGTACCTGTTAAATGATCATTGATTCCCGCCCCACTCACGGGTAAATCTAGGCCAAGGTAAGGTCATGAAACGCAGTATACGGTCCGCCCGAAGGTAAGCATCATCACAGCGCGGAAGCGGGTGACGATAATACCTCCGTTTGAAACCACTACTCTGCTCGTGGTCACATAATCCATCCCGAGACGTACACCTCGAGACAAACCATGCTCCCACTCTATCCTAGGGTTCCTATGGTTCACACATAGCCTGGGTATTGGGCCTTTTACCTCTTGAAACACCCACCCAACAGACAGAGATCCAGCCAGTCCAGAATATGATGCAGAAAAGTAAAAGCGCACATAGAATGCAATGCAAACAGATAAATATGCAAAGCAGTAAAAAACACCCAAAGATAAACACACAAGCGCTAGGATCGACTCGCTAGGTCCGGACCAGCAACAGGTCAAGACGTCCCCAGCAGAGTCGCCAGCTGTCGCTACCGCGAAAATTAACAGAGTCGCCACTAACATATTTATCCTGAAAAGGAAGGGAATGCCAGCAAACCACAAAACAAAACAACGGTCTCACGACCAGAGAAAAGGGTAAGGGAGTCGGTTACGCGAGGGGAAGGTGTTAGCACCCCACGCGCCCATCGTACTCGATGGTATCCACGCTTGTGTCTAAATCTATGGGTGTGTAACAAATCTACGCTAATCTGGACTAAAATGAATGCAGAATGTAGGGAAAAGAAAGTGTTATGCTCGCACGGGCCCTACCCCGCTGCCTACGTATCTGTTTTGCAGAATCAGAGCTACCGTAGCTCGGCTAACTAATTTTGTTTGTTTTGTGTTTTTTAGGTGAACAAGTTACATTCACACTCCGCTGCTCGACCTTTGGAGACTTATGCTGGGAATGGAGCGGAAATAACAAGCTCTTAAGAAAAGAAAATCAAAGAGTGTGGTTTGTGTTTTAAAGAATGCATGAGGAAGACCTAAGCTAAGGGGGAAAGCTTGCTACCTAATGTTATCATACAAAGGGTACAACTCTAAGCTAAACTAGCAACCTACGCGAAAAAAGGGGAAGCACACAATAATATCACACAAACGAGCATCCGCTCGTAAAGCAAACAAAACCAACGGTACTGACCGAATGGTAGAAAAGCGGTCCCGCCATAGCCAAGGGGAGCAGCTCAACCCAAGTCAACCAAGCATTAGACCTCGCGAAAATGATCGGGCCATAGACAAGAGGGATGACCCCTCTCAGCAACCAAGCCGTCACGGATCGTAAAGGAAAACGGTGCGTGTGTACACCGAGCATCAACGTCGAGTGACATGAGCTATAGGAAAGGCGGGGTCCGGCTACATGAACCCTTTTCCTGACATACTCGATAACAAGATCTTTTGCACGTTCGGAAGCGAGCAACGCGAGGCGTGCGCATACTGAACAGACTCGATGAGACTAGGCGGGGGTTGATTACGAACCCTTGACCGCATGCCTTCCATGAGGACTTAACGGAGTGCCATATAGGACTTATTACACCGTGACTCCCTGCCGCAAAGCACAAATGTAAACACACCAACAAAAACAGAGCCTCTTTCGAGGGCTTGGCCAGATGCATGTCTAGGTCCTACTTCTCATGTTAAAGGATGATGCGAGAAAGCGATAAAGTACAGAAAGAAGTAAAATGAAACGGAATCAATACCAAACGGATGATGATCCGTAAACTAAAACGAAGAGAGCGAGTAAACTAGGATCCCGCGAGCGAGCTAGCAAAAGCAACAGCAAACATGTCAGCACTCCGATTAAAATCCGCATAAGCAATCAAGAATCGGCGCGATGAAAATAAATCACGCGCTAACGTGTGCATCGGGCACAACGAATACCATACACCTGCAAGGGAAACAGAAATCCGGACAAGCAAGTATAATGATAAAGGATGCGTGTAGAAACGCGAATCAGAGAGAGGATAAATGTCGTGTCCCGCAAATAAAGCGGAACACGAGAGCGGGCATCGACCAGAGCCTCCATGTTGCCTTGCATACTAGCACACACGTTAGAGATAACAAGACACCGCAATCGGAATTGCGTTATTGAATTATAAGCTGAACCGGAAATGGATAACAGAATAGAAAGTGAAAACATAACAAAAGCAAACAAGAAGAAACATGAGATAGTATTCAAGAGCAAATCAAATATGTACACTAAAACTACGGAAGCCAACACAAGTATTTACATGCACAACGGTACACCGAAACGGCGAAACCGGGTAAAAATGATAAAAAACTAAACTTGTCGGAATTAAACCAAAATTTTATGGTAAGCTAGAAACGTGCCAAAGAACTCAAATATGCGGTCGGAATTTATTAAATCGGCTCGGAAGCACGATTTCCGAAACGGGACAGTAGCGAAAACGATAAAAAAAGTCGTCCGAAACCGAGAATAAACCTCACCATCAGCTCCGGAAGCATTATTCTACTCAAGAAACATTATTCACATTCGCAAAAATTCAACACGGTTCAAGAGTTATGACATTTTGAAGTAAAGCCGACACACCGCGCGAGTTATGGAAAAATTCGGAAAGAAAGAAAATAGCATGGTGTAGCAGCAAGTTCCAGCACTTAGAGGCATTTATTAACACACAAGAAAGCTCTACTATCACTTAGAATTAACAAACAAACAACACAATAAAGTTTAGACAAAAATCCTTCAAAAAAACTATGTTTTCATGAGTTGAAAATAATGAAATGCAACACCAATACAAAGCCAAGAAAATTCTGCATTATGCTACCTTTAAAACAGCCCCAACAACTCATAGAAGTCACACATAAACACCAAGAAATGACTCATGGCAATTGGCTCAAAGTATATTATTGGCAAGAGCGAAGATAACATAGAATCATGATTTTCAAGAGTGTAATCACTACAATTCTCCACATTAAACTCACATTTGTGCACCAAGTATATTCAACTTCAATCATTATCATCAAGCACAACAACAACAAGAATCAACCTCAAAAATTCAGCATCATGCTCATGGTTATAACCTCTCATGTCAACACCAATTATCATGCTTAAGTTGAAATTCACATTCTAAAATTGAACCAAACAAGTCCTACTTCTAAAATTCATCCACATGCACCTTAATTCACAACAACTCAATATTATCAAACCATCACAATTCTCTTAATCAAATCATCAAACACTTTGTGTGCATATATTTAATTCATAGAGCATTATCAATATATCATCAACAACTATTCACCGGTAAATCTCGAATTCAATCAAATAATCAAGATCAACACGAATCATTCAATCAACAAACAATTATCATCATCAATTATCATAGATCCATCATCCGCAATCAAACATCATCATCAATTAATCAAGAACAAAGCATGAATCTAGATTTGAATTCACATAATGATCAACAATTAAGCACTTAATTCAAGATCCGAAAGCTTACCGGATGAAGATCTAAACCGACGCGCGAACACCAACACGACACGAACGCAAACGCGAAGCAAAGACGAAAAGTGAATCCCAAGGGGAGAGAGAGGCGCGCGCGAAGTGTATAGGAGAGAGGAGGAGAAACTTCGATCCGATCTTCACTTTTCAATCCATGTTTTTTTTATTCTTGAAGAAGATTGATGAATATTGATGAAAGTTTTGTGTAATTTGTGGTTTTGATTTGAGAGAAATGAGAGAGAATTGAGAGAAAGTGTTTTTGATTATTTTGGGTGAATTGAAGTTATGAGAGTCCTCCCCCTTGATTTGTGAAGAGCAAAATGTTTATATATTGTCAACGCGAAATGTCCAAATTGCCCTCGGTGCGTCTCATTTGGCTCGCTTTTAAGGAAACTCGGTTCGACTCTGAATTCCGGAACGAAACCGATGCCATTATGAAGATGACCAAATTTGTGATCCGTCGCCGCGAGAATCACCTTAATCCGATAAGCGATGAAGAAAATACGCCTGTTTGAATGACGAGAAACGTTGATTCATCTGGCGCGACTGTGCGAAATTTTGTGAGTACCGCTCAAAGAACTCGATAAAAACCTATCTTCGGCTCAGAATCTGAACAGGCATGTGTGACGAAGAATCGAAGCTAACGAAATTTCTGAGAGAATGCCGCCGGAATGGACTTCATACGATAAAAATCGAAGAAGTTATGAATTTTCGAACTCGGCGCGACATGCTCGAAAACACATTTTTCACTGAAAAATCAAGGCGTTCTTCAAAATGCTGGGAATTTTTGGTGCATAATTGGTCTTCGGTCCGAACATATAAAATCTTGGTAATGATGACACGGAGCTCCAGTTAAATTTTCAAGCGAATCCGACGAGCGGATTGTGAGATATGAATTTTTTATTGTCCGAAAACCCTACATTCAGCACCGTTTTTCACTGCGAAACCTCAAGTAATTTGCAAATTTGACGACCTTCTTCAAAGAATTAGCTTCCGAGCCGAACACGAAAGTTGTAGACATCGTTGAAACAGTCAAGATAACGCGGGAACTAAGCTCATATCACCTTCCAAATATGACTTGCGAATTTTTTCTCGTATTTCCACTGTTTAAACCATTTTTCACGCCTTTCTTCTTGAACCCATGAAAACTCTTTATTATTTTTCTTCAATTTTTGAATGACGAAATAAACGTCATTATTAACTTATAGCTCAAATAAAGAGGGCAAATTTTGGGGTGCAACATTGTGCTAGTATTGATTCTCTGTGGTTAGTTGGATAGCATTAATTTTAATGATTAATTGCTTGATTTTAAATGTGTATGTTCATATATAATTGCAAAATGAGAATTAACATGAGATAGTATGGTTACTAGTGTTAATTGGACTTTGTAAATCGTAATTGATTAATTGACCTTTTATATGTGAATGATATGTATGTGTTGTGAATGTTGTGTACAATTGGTGGATAATTCATCGAGTTGAATTATTGTGATATGCTAAATATTAAGATGGTAGAGATGATCTTAATTGCATATGTTTGATTAACATTGTACATACATTCATATCATGGATGCCTTGAAACAAAGGTGGTTTGCTTTGAAACATAAGCGAGGCTTAGATTCTAAAGTGAATCGGAAGCGGTAAACTATATGTTTACATTTGGTGGCTTTGATCTTGTCCGGATCTGAAGCGTGGCTAGATTCTATATGAATCGGAAGCGGTGGAACTTTGGGTCCACATTGGGTACCACATGCATAGAGTCACATGTCTTGCATTGAGTCACATTGAGGTTAAGTGATTTTTGAATATATGCATTTATGTGATTGTCATGTGTACATGAGATGTGATAATTGAAATTGGTGATGTTTGGATATATAATTGGTTAAACGTGTGAATATGTGATAATGATGGATTGTGTATATATTTGGGATAATAGTATTGAATCTTTTGAGTATTATACTATTGAATTTTGTGCTTACTTGAATATGTGAAATTTATTAGATGATACTATTTACATGATTATGACTTGTTGTGTGATGAAAAGTATGTGAGATTAATGAACTGTAGAAATATGATGTGTATAGTAGCTATTGATACTTGTGATGTGATGATTTTATATGTCTGAATCCTAGCATGCAATTTATCATATGCCCACTTATATGATTTGATATCTCACCCTTTTCTCTTGTTTCGCCGTTGCCTTTATATTGGTAACGTGCAGGTATTCAAGTATGAAGATTTAGTTGCCGTTACTCGAGTCGGTTGTCGCTCTGATACGTAGCACTCTGGGGGGAACGATTTATGTCATTCATGATGTTGTTGTTTAATTGTGTTATCTTGGTTGAACAAAATGATAAGTTAACTGAGGATATTTTATTGAATACATTCTTAAGCGATTCCGCTGTGTTTTAATAAAATAAGTTATTCTGTTTCAAAGGTGCTATGTATCCGCTTTATGCGACGAGTTGACTTGTTTTGTTTTTATTATGTGACGCCTCATTTGTTTATTGAGAAATTTTTGAAAACTCTGATTTATATATATTTGTCGGGTAGAAATGGGGTGTTACATTAGTGGTATCAGAGCAGGTCGGTCCGTCCGGCCAAGTTGTCGAGTCTGTTGAGTTGTGCGACAGTTGAATGCTGACAGTGTTTTAGTCTTTAGTACACGACACGTGTGTGAAACACTGTCCGTACTTGTTTGTTTTGTTGCAGGGATTGGTTTGATTCCAAGTGGCGGTGTGTATAAAAGAAGGACTGTATGGAATTTCTATCGCCAGTTTATCGTGAGGATGACTTCGGTTCAAAAAAAAAAATTGTGTGATGCTAAGTGATTATGAATTAGACTTTTGTATTATGTTTGGACGTCGGTGTCTCATTGACAAGATCGATTGATAAGGTAAGATGTTGTAGGAATTGTAAAAACCTAAAGTGAATCATTGAATTACGTCGTGTTATCGGATTTAAGTGGAAATTCGGAAAGGACGTTATTTTGATGTAACAACGATTTATACTCCACTAAGGTTGTCGGATACTAATTGGCAAATTGGGGAACTGATCACCCTCAATCTATTGTTAATAGTAGACGAAACTCGTGTTGGATGTTATAGATTTGTCTTGTTGTCTTAATAGTGTAGAAAGAATATCTATATTTTATCGTGAAGATAGTCGCCCATTAGCTTGTGTAGCTTGGTAAGAGGGATGGTTGAGTTAGAATTAGATGAGATTAACAATCAGTGTGGTACGTTTTATGCAAGCGAGTGTCACAAAGTGAAAGATTGGAATTATCTAGTAAACAACGATGTGGGGATGAGTATTGAAGAAAGTTTGTATTGGATCGAGAATTTGTGAACCATATAAGTGGACGGAA